>NC_071327.1:42698580-42998580 GCF_943734725.1 Anopheles marshallii
CAGGAGGCCCGAATGATACTTTTTGAAGCTTTCTGAGCGAAAAAAAAATTTCAATTTTTGAAATTTTTTAGAATTTTTGAAAAAAAATCAACTCAGGGGCTTAAAAATTGGCCAAAACCGGTATCGGCGAGACCCGGAGCTAGGTACCTGAAATTTTTTGTGATAATCGCAGGTTCCTTGTTTCTTGTCTAGGAGGCCCGAATGATACTTTTTGAAGCTTTCTGAGCAAAAAAAAAATTTTCAATTTTTGAAATTTTTTAGAATTTTTGAAAAAAAATCAACTCAGGGGCTTAAAAATTGGCCAAAACCGGTATCGGCGAGACCCGGAGCTAGGTACCTGAAATTTTTTGTGATAATCGCAGGGTCCTTGTTTCTTGTCTAGGAGGCCCGAATGATACTTTTTGAAGCTTTCTGAGCGAAAAAAAAATTTTCAATTTTTGAAATTTTTTAGAATTTTTGAAAAAAATTCAACTCCGGGGCTTAAAAATTGGCCAAAACCGGTATCGGCGAGACCCGGAGCTAGGTACCTGAAATTTTTGTGATAATCGCAGGTTCCTTGTCATAGTCTAGGAGGCCCGAATGATACTTTTTGAAGCTTTCTGAGCGAAAAAAAATTTTCAATTTTTGAAATTTTTTAGAATTTTTGAAAAAAAAATTCAACTCCGGTGCTTAAAAATTGGCCAAAACCGGTATCGGCGAGACCCGGAGCTAGGTACCTGAAATTTTTTGTGATAATCGCAGGTTCCTTGTCATAGTCTAGGAGACCTGTTTGATACTTTTTGAAGCTTTCTGGGCAAAAAACAAAAATTATATTTTTGAAATGTTTCTGAATTTTTGAAAAAAATTCAACTCCGGGGCTTAAAAATTGGCCAAAACCGGTATCGGCGAGACCCGGAGCTAGGTACCTGAAATTTTTTGTGATAATCGCAGGTTCCTTGTCATAGTCTAGGAGGCCCGAATGATACTTTTTGAAGCTTTCTGAGCGAAAAAAAAATTTTCAATTTTTGAAATTTTTTAGAATTTTTGAAAAAAAATTATACTCCGGTGCTTAAAAATTGGCCAAAACCGGTATCGGCGAGACCCGGAGCTAGGTACCTGAAATTTTTGTGATAATCGCAGGTTCCTTGTCATAGTCTAGGAGGCCCGAATGATACTTTTTGAAGCTTTCTGAGCGAAAAAAAAATTTTCAATTTTTGAAATTTTTTAGAATTTTTGAAAAAAATTCAACTCCGGGGCTTAAAAATTGGCCAAAACCGGTATCGGCCAGACCCGGAGCTAGGTACCTGAAATTTTTTGTGATAATCGCAGGTTCCTTGTCATAGTCTAGGAGGCCCGAATAATACTTTTTGAAGCTTTCTGAGCGAAAAAACAATTTTCAATTTTTGAAATTTTTTAGAATTTTTGAAAAAAATTCGACTCCTGGGCTTAAAAATTGGCCAAAATCTGTATCGGCGAGACCCGGAGCTAGGTACCTGAAATTTTTTGTGATAATCGCAGGTTCCTTGTCATAGTCTAGGAGGCCCGAATGATACTTTTTGAAGCTTTCTGAGCGAAAAAAAATTTTCAATTTTTGAAATTTTTTAGAATTTTGGAAAAAAATTCAACTCCGCGGCTTAAAAATTGGCCAAAACCGGTATCGGCGAGACCCGGAGCTAGGTTTCTGAAATTTTTTGTGATAATCGCAGGTTCCTTGTCATAGTCTAAGAGGCCCGAATGATACTTTTTGAAGCTTTCTGAGCGAAAAAAAAAATTTTCAATTTTTGAAAATTTTTAGAATTTTCGAAAAAAAATCAACTCCGGGGCCTAAAAATTGGCCAAAACCGGTATCGGCGAGACCCGGAGCTAGGTACCTGAAATTTTTGTGATAATCGCAGGTTCCTTGTCATAGTCTAGGAGGCCCGAATGATACTTTTTGAAGCTTTCTGTGCGAAAAAAAAATTTTCAATTTTTGAAATTTTTTAGAATTTTGGAAAAAAAATTCAACTCCGGGGCCTAAAAATTGGCCAAAACCGGTATCGGCGAGACCCGGAGCTAGGTACCTGAAATTTTTTGTGATAATCGCAGGTTCCTTGTCATAGTCTGGGAGGCCCGAATGATACTTTTTGAAGCTTTCTAAGCGAAAAAAAATTTTCAATTTTTGAAATTTTTTAGAAATTTTTGAAAAAAATTCAACTCCTTCGCTTAAAAATTGGCCAAAACCGGTATCGGCGAGACCCGGAGCTAGGTACCTGAAATTTTTGGTGATAATCGCAGGTTCCTTGTCATAGTCTAGGAGCCCCGAATGATACTTTTTGAAGCTTTCTGAGCGAAAAAAAAATTTTCAATTTTTGAAATTTTTTAGAATTTTCGAAAAAAATTCAACTCCGGGGCTTAAAAATTGGCCAAAACCGGTATCGGCGAGACCCGGAGCTAGGTACCTGAAATCTTTTGTGATAATCGCAGGTTCCTTGTCATAGTCTAGGAGGCCCGAATGATACTTTTTGAAGCTTTCTGAGCGAAAAAAAAATTTCAATTTTTAAAATTTTTTAGAATTTTTGAAAAAAATTCAACTCCGGGGCCTAAAAATTGGCCAAAACCAGTATCGGCGAGACCCGAAGCTAGGTACCTGAAATTTTTTGTGATAATCGCAGGTTCCTTGTTTCTTGTCTAGGAGGCCCGAATGATACTTTTTGAAGCTTTCTGGGCAAAAAACAAAAATTACATTTTTGAAATGTTTCTGAATTTTTGAAAAAAATTCAACTCGGGGGCTTAAAAATTGGCCAAAACCGGTATTGGCGGGACCCGGAGCTAGGTACCTGAAATTTTTTGTGATAATCGCAGGTTTCTTGTCATAGTCTAGGAGGCCCGAATGATACTTTTTGAAGCTTTCTGAGCGAAAAAAAAATTTTCAATTTTTGAAATTTTTTAGAATTTTCGAAAAAAATTCAACTCCGGGGCTTAAAAATTGGCCAAAACCGGTATCGGCGAGACCCGGAGCTAGGTACCTGAAATTTTTTGTGATAATCGCAGGTTCCTTGTCATAGTCTAGGAGGCCCGAATGATACTTTTTGAAGCTTTCTGAGCGACAAAAAAATTTCAATTTTTGAAATTTTTTAGAATTTTTGAAAAAAATTCAACTCCGGGGCTTAAAAATTGGCCAAAACCGGTATCGGCGAGACCCGAAGCTAGGTACCTGACATTTTTTGTGATAACCGCAGGTTCCTTGTTTCTTGTCTAGGAGGCCCGAATGATACTTTTTGAAGCTTTCTGAGCGAAAACAAAAATTTTCAATTTTTGAAATGTTTTAGAATTTTGGAAAAAAATTCAACTCCGCGGCTTAAAAATTGGCCAAAACCGGTATCGGCGAGACCCGGAGCTAGGTTTCTGAAATTTTTTGTGATAATCGCAGGTTCCTTGTCATAGTCTAAGAGGCCCGAATGATACTTTTTGAAGCTTTCTGAGCGAAAAAAAAAATTTTCAATTTTTGAAATTTTGTAGAATTTTTGAAAAAAATTCAACTCCGGGGCTTAAAAATTGGCCAAAACCGGTATCGGCGAGACCCGGAGCTAGGTACCTGAAATTTTTTGTGATAATCGCAGGTTCCTTGTCATAGTCTTGGAGACCTGTTTGATACTTTTTGAAGCTTTCTGGGCAAAAAACAAAAATTACATTTTTGAAATATTTCTGAATTTTTGAAAAAAATTCAACTCCGGGGCTTAAAAATTGGCCAAAACCGGTATCGGCGAGACCCGGAGCTAGGTACCTGAAATTTTTGTGATAATCGCAGGTTTCTTGTCATAGTCTGGGAGGCCCGAATGATACTTTTTGAAGCTTTCTGAGCGAAAAAAAAATTTTCAATTTTTGAAATTTTTTAGAATTTTTGAAAAAAAATTCAACTCCGGGGCCTAAAAATTGGCCAAAACCGGTATCGGCCAGAACCGGAGCTAGGTACCTGAAAGTTTTTGTGATAATCGCAGGTTTCTTGTCATAGTCTAGTAAGCCCGAATAATACTTTTTGAAGCTTTCTGAGCGAAAAAACAATTTTCAATTTTTGAAATTTTTTAGAATTTTTGAAAAAAATTCGACTCCTGGGCTTAAAAATTGGCCAAAATCGGTATCGGCGAGACCCGAAGCTAGGTACCTGAAATTTTTTGTGATAATCGCAGGTTCCTTGTCATAGTCAAGGAGGCCCGAATGATACTTTTTGAAGCTTTCTGAGCGAAAAAAAAATTTTCAATTTTTGAAATTTTTTAGAATTTTCGAAAAAAATTCAACTCCGCGGCTTAAAAATTGGCCAAAACCGGTATCGGCGAGACCCGGAGCTAGGTTTCTGAAATTTTTTGTGATAATCGCAGGTTCCTTGTCATAGTCTAAGAGGCCCGAATGATACTTTTTGAAGCTTTCTGAGCGAAAAAAAAAATTTTCAATTTTTGAAATTTTTTAGAATTTTCGAAAAAATTTCAACTCCGGGGCCTAAAAATTGGCCAAAACCGGTATCGGCGAGACCCGGAGCTAGGTACCTGAAATTTTTTGTGATAATCGCAGGTTCCTTGTCATAGTCTAGGAGGCCCGAATGATACTTTTTGAAGCTTTCTGAGCAAAAAAAAAATTTTCAATTTTTGAAATTTTTTAGAATTGTTGAAAAAAAATCAACTCAGGGGCCTAAAAATTGGCCAAAACCGGTATCGGCGAGACCCGGAGCTAGGTACCTGAAATTTTTTGTGATAATCGCAGGTTCCTTGTCATAGTCCAGGAGGCCCGAATGATACTTTTTGAAGCTTTCTGAGCGAAAAAAAAATTTCAATTTTTGAAATTTTTTAGAATTTTTGAAAAAAAAATCAACTCAGGGGCTTAAAAATTGGCCAAAACCGGTATCGGCGAGACCCGAAGCTAGGTACCTGAAATTTTTTGTGATAATCGCAGGTTCCTTGTCATAGTCTAGGAGGCCCGAATGATACTTTTTGAAGCTTTCTGAGCAAAAAAAAAAATTTCAATTTTTGAATTTTTTTAGAATTTTTGAAAAAAAAATCAACTCAGGGGCTTAAAAATTGGCCAAAACCGGTATCGGCGAGACCCGGAGCTAGGTACCTGACATTTTTTGTGATAATCGCAGGTTCCTTGTTTCTTGTCAAGGAGGCCCGAATGATACTTTTTGAAGCTTTATGAGCGAAAAAAAAAATTTTCAGTTTTTGAAATTTTTTAGAATTTTTGAAAAAAATTCAACTCCGGGGCTTAAAAATTGGCCAAAACCGGTATCGACGAGACCCGAAGCTAGGTACCTGAAATTTTTGTGATAATCGCAGGTTCCTTGTCAATGTCTAGGAGGCCCGAATGATACTTTTTGAAGCTTTCTGAGCGAAAAAAAAATTTTCAATTTTTGAAATTTTTTAGAATTTTTGAAAAAAATTCAACTCAGGGGCTTTAAAATTGGCCAAAACCGGTATCGGCGAGACCCGGAGCTAGGTACCTGAAATTTTTTGTGATAATCGTAGGTTCCTTGTCATAGTCTTGGAGACCTGTTTGATACTTTTTGAAGCTTTCTGGGCAAAAAACAAAAATTACATTTTTGAAATATTTCTGAATTTTTGAAAAAAATTCAACTCGGGGGCTTAAAAATTGGCCAAAACCGGTATCGGCGAGACCCGGAGCTAGGTACCTGAAATTTTTGTGATAATCGCAGGTTTCTTGTCATAGTCTGGGAGGCCCGAATGATACTTTTTGAAGCTTTCTGAGCGAAAAAAAAATTTTCAATTTTTGAAATTTTTTAGAATTTTTGAAAAAAATTCAACTCCGGGGCTTAAAAATTGGCCAAAACCGGTATCGGCCAGAACCGGAGCTAGGTACCTGAAATTTTTTGTGATAATCGCAGGTTCCTTGTCATAGTCTAGTAAGCCCGAATAATACTTTTTGAAGCTTTCTGAGCGAAAAAACAATTTTCAATTTTTGAAATTTTTTAGAATTTTTGAAAAAAAATTCGACTCCTGGGCTTAAAAATTGGCCAAAATCGGTATCGGCGAGACCCGAAGCTAGGTACCTGAAATTTTTTGTGATAATCGCAGGTTCCTTGTCATAGTCAAGGAGGCCCGAATGATACTTTTTGAAGCTTTCTGAGCGAAAAAAAATTTTCAATTTTTGAAATTTTTTAGAATTTTCGAAAAAAATTCAACTCCGCGGCTTAAAAATTGGCCAAAACCGGTATCGGCGAGACCCGGAGCTAGGTTTCTGAAATTTTTTGTGATAATCGCAGGTTCCTTGTCATAGTCTAAGAGGCCCGAATGATACTTTTTGAAGCTTTCTGAGCGAAAAAAAAAATTTTCAATTTTTGAAATTTTTTAGAATTTTCGAAAAAATTTCAACTCCGGGGCCTAAAAATTGGCCAAAACCGGTATCGGCGAGACCCGGAGCTAGGTACCTGAAATTTTTTGTGATAATCGCAGGTTCCTTGTCATAGTCTAGGAGGCCCGAATGATACTTTTTGAAGCTTTCTGAGCAAAAAAAAAATTTTCAATTTTTGAAATTTTTTAGAATTGTTGAAAAAAATTCAACTCAGGGGCCTAAAAATTGGCCAAAACCGGTATCGGCGAGACCCGGAGCTAGGTACCTGAAATTTTTTGTGATAATCGCAGGTTCCTTGTCATAGTCCAGGAGGCCCGAATGATACTTTTTGAAGCTTTCTGAGCGAAAAAAAAAATTCAATTTTTGAAATTTTTTGGAATTTTTGAAAAAAATTCAACTCAGGGGCCTAAAAATTGGCCAAAACCGGTATCGGCGAGACCCGAAGCTAGGTACCTGAAATTTTTTGTGATAATCGCAGGTTCCTTGTTTCTTGTCTAGGAGGCCCGAATGATACTTTTTGAAGCTTTCTGAGCGAAAAAAAAAATTTTCAATTTTTGAAATTTTTTAGAATTTTTGAAAAAAATTCAACTCCGGGGCTTAAAAATTGGCCAAAACCGGTAACGGCGAGACCCGGAGCTAGGTACCTGAAATTTTTGTGATAATCACAGGTTCCTTGTCATAGTCTAGGAGGCCCGAATGATACTTTTTGAAGCTTTCTGAGCAAAAAAAAAATTTTCAATTTTTGAATTTTTTTAGAATTTTTGAAAAAAATCAACTCAGGGGCTTAAAAATTGGCCAAAACCGGTATCGGCGAGACCCGGAGCTAGGTACCTGAAATTTTTTGTGATAATCGCAGGTTCCTTGTTTCTTGTCAAGGAGGCCCGAATGATACTTTTTGAAGCTTTCTGAGCGAGAAAAAAATTTTCAATTTTGAAATTTCTTAGAACTTTTGAAAAAAATTCAACTCCGGGGCTTAAAAATTGGCCAAAACCGGTATCGGCGAGACCCGGAGCTAGGTACCTGAAATTTTTTGTGATAATCGCAGGTTTCTTGTCATAGTCTAGGAGGCCCGAATGATACTTTTTGAAGCTTTCTGAGCAAAAAAAAAATTTTCAATTTTTGAATTTTTTTAGAATTTTTGAAAAAAATCAACTCAGGGGCTTAAAAATTGGCCAAAACCGGTATCGGCGAGACCCGGAGCTAGGTACCTGACATTTTTTGTGATAATCGCAGGTTCCTTGTTTCTTGTCAAGGAGGCCCGAATGATACTTTTTGAAGCTTTCTGAGCGAAAAAAAAATTTTTCTATTTTTGAAATTTTTTAGAATTTTTGAAAAACATTCAACTCCGGGGCTTAAAAATTGGCCAAAACCGGTATCGACGAGACCCGAAGCTAGGTACCTGAAATTTTTGTGATAATCGCAGGTTCCTTGTCAATGTCTAGGAGGCCCGAATGATACTTTTTGAAGCTTTCTGAGCGAAAAAAAAATTTTCAATTTTTGAAATTTTTTAGAATTTTTGAAAAAAAATTCAACTCCGGGGCTTAAAAATTGGCCAAAACCGGTATCGGCGAGACCCGGAGCTAGGTACCTGAAATTTTTTGTGATAATCGCAGGTTCCTTGTCATAGTCTTGGAGACCTGTTTGATACTTTTTGAAGCTTTCTGGGCAAAAAACAAAAATTACATTTTAGAAATATTTCTGAATTTTTGAAAAAAATTCAACTCGGGGGCTTAAAAATTGGCCAAAACCGGTATCGGCGAGACCCGGAGCTAGGTACCTGAAATTTTTGTGATAATCGCAGGTTTCTTGTCATAGTCTGGGAGGCCCGAATGATACTTTTTGAAGCTTTCTGAGCGAAAAAAAAATTTTCAATTTTTGAAATTTTTTAGAATTTTTGAAAAAAATTCAACTCCGGGGCTTAAAAATTGGCCAAAACCGGTATCGGCCAGAACCGGAGCTAGGTACCTGAAATTTTTTGTGATAATCGCAGGTTCCTTGTCATAGTCTAGTAAGCCCGAATAATACTTTTTGAAGCTTTCTGAGCGAAAAAACAATTTTCAATTTTTGAAAATTTTTAGAATTTTTGAAAAAAATTCGACTCCTGGGCTTAAAAATTGGCCAAAATCGGTATCGGCGAGACCCGAAGCTAGGTACCTGAAATTTTTTGTGATAATCGCAGGTTCCTTGTCATAGTCAAGGAGGCCCGAATGATACTTTTTGAAGCTTTCTGAGCGAAAAAAAAATTTTCAATTTTTGAAATTTTTTAGAATTTTCGAAAAAAATTCAACTCCGGGGCTTAAAAATTGGCCAAAACCGGTATCGGCGAGACCCGGAGCTAGGTACCTGAAATTTTTTGTGATAATCGCAGGTTCCTTGTCATAGTCTAAGAGGCCCGAATGATACTTTTTGAAGCTTTCTGAGCGAAAAAAAAAATTTTCAATTTTTGAAATTTTTTAGAATTTTCGAAAAAATTTCAACTCCGGGGCCTAAAAATTGGCCAAAACCGGTATCGGCGAGACCCGGAGCTAGGTACCTGAAATTTTTTGTGATAATCGCAGGTTCCTTGTCATAGTCTAGGAGGCCCGAATGATACTTTTTGAAGCTTTCTGAGCAAAAAAAAATTTTTCAATTTTTGAAATTTTTTAGAATTGTTGAAAAAAAATCAACTCAGGGGCCTAATAATTGGCCAAAACCGGTATCGGCGAGACCCGGAGCTAGGTACCTGAAATTTTTTGTGATAATCGCAGGTTCCTTGTCATAGTCCAGGAGGCCCGAATGATACTTTTTGAAGCTTTCTGAGCGAAAAAAAAATTTCAATTTTTGAAATTTTTTAGAATTTTGGAAAAAAATTCAACTCCGGGGCCTAAAAATTGGCCAAAACCGGTATCGGCGAGACCCGAAGCTAGGTACCTGAAATTTTTTGTGATAATCGCAGGTTCCTTGTCATAGTCTAGGAGGCCCGAATGATACTTTTTGAAGCTTTCTGAGCGAAAAAAAAAAATTTCAATTTTTGAAATTTTTTAGAATTTTTGAAAAAAATTCAACTCCGGGGCTTAAAAATTGGCCAAAATCGGTATCGGCGAGACCCGGAGCTAGGTACCTGAAATTTTTGTGATAATCGCAGGTTCCTTGTCATAGTCTAGGAGGCCCGAATGATACTTTTTGAAGCTTTCTGAGCGAAAAAACAATTTTCAATTTTTGAAATTTTTTAGAATTTTTGAAAAAAAATTCGACTCCTGGGCTTAAAAATTGGCCAAAATCGGTATCGGCGAGACCCGAAGCTAGGTACCTGAAATTTTTTGTGATAATCGCAGGTTCCTTGTCATAGTCAAGGAGGCCCGAATGATACTTTTTGAAGCTTTCTGAGCAAAAAAAAAATTTTCAATTTTTGAAATTTTTTAGAATTGTTGAAAAAAATTCAACTCAGGGGCCTAAAAATTGGCCAAAACCGGTATCGGCGAGACCCGGAGCTAGGTACCTGAAATTTTTTGTGATAATCGCAGGTTCCTTGTCATAGTCCAGGAGGCCCGAATGATACTTTTTGAAGCTTTCTGAGCGAAAAAAAAATTTCAATTTTTGAAATTTTTTGGAATTTTTGAAAAAAATTCAACTCCGGGGCCTAAAAATTGGCCAAAACCGGTATCGGCGAGACCCGAAGCTAGGTACCTGAAATTTTTTGTGATAATCGCAGGTTCCTTGTTTCTTGTCTAGGAGGCCCGAATGATACTTTTTGAAGCTTTCTGAGCGAAAAAAAAAAATTTCAATTTTTGAAATTTTTTAGAATTTTTGAAAAAAATTCAACTCCGGGGCTTAAAAATTGGCCAAAACCGGTAACGGCGAGACCCGGAGCTAGGTACCTGAAATTTTTTGTGATAATCGCAGGTTCCTTGTCATAGTCTAGGAGGCCCGAATGATACTTTTTGAAGCTTTCTGAGCGAAAAAAAAATTTCAATTTTTGAAATTTTTTGGAATTTTTGAAAAAAAATTCAACTCCGGGGCCTAAAAATTGGCCAAAACCGGTATCGGCGAGACCCGAAGCTAGGTACCTGAAATTTTTTGTGATAATCGCAGGTTCCTTGTTTCTTGTCTAGGAGGCCCGAATGATACTTTTTGAAGCTTTCTGGGCTAAAACAAAAATTACATTTTTGAAATATTTCTGAATTTTTGAAAAAAATTCGACTCCTGGGCTTAAAAATTGGCCAAAATCGGTATCGGCGAGACCCGAAGCTAGGTACCTGATTTTTTTTGTGATAATCGCAGGTTTCTTGTCATAGTCTAGGAGGCCCGAATGATACTTTTTGAAGCTTTCTGAGCGAAAAAAAATTTTCAATTTTTGAAATTTTTTAGAATTTTTGAAAAAAATTCAACTCCGGGGCCTAAAAATTGGCCAAAACCGGTATCGGCCAGACCCGGAGCTAGGTACCTGAAATTTTTTGTGATAATCGCAGGTTCCTTGTCATAGTCTAGGAGGCCCCGAATGATACTTTTTGAAGCTTTCTGAGCGAAAAAAAAATTTTCAATTTTTGAAATGTTTTAGAATTTTTGAAAAAAATTCAACTCCGGGGCTTAAAAATTGGCCAAAACCAGTATCGGCGAGACCCGAAGCTAGGTACCTGAAATTTTTTGTGATAATCGCAGGTTCCTTGTCATAGTCTAGTAAGCCCGAATGATACTTTTTGAAGCTTTCTGAGCGAAAAAAAAATTTTCAATTTTTGAAATTTTTTAGAATTTTGGAAAAAAATTCAACTCCGGGGCTTAAAAATTGGCCAAAACCGGTATCGGCGAGACCCGGAGCTAGGTACCTGAAATTTTTTGTGATAATCGCAGGTTCCTTGTCATAGTCTAGGAGGCCCGAATGATACTTTTTGAAGCTTTCTGAGCAAAAAAAAATTTTTCAATTTTTGAAATTTTTTAGAATTGTTGAAAAAAATTCAACTCAGGGGCCTAAAAATTGGC
The DNA here is from genome assembly GCF_943734725.1 of Anopheles marshallii. Classification (NCBI taxonomy): domain Eukaryota; kingdom Metazoa; phylum Arthropoda; class Insecta; order Diptera; family Culicidae; genus Anopheles; species Anopheles marshallii. The sequence goes on from NC_071327.1 coordinate 42,709,852, forward strand.
CAAAACCGGTATCGGCGAGACCCGGAGCTAGGTACCTGAAATTTTTTGTGATAATCGCAGGTTCCTTGTCATAGTCCAGGAGGCCCGAATGATACTTTTTGAAGCTTTCTGAGCGAAAAAAAAATTTCAATTTTTGAAATTTTTTGGAATTTTTGAAAAAAATTCAACTCCGGGGCCTAAAAATTGGCCAAAACCGGTATCGGCGAGACCCGAAGCTAGGTACCTGAAATTTTTTGTGATAATCGCAGGTTCCTTGTTTCTTGTCTAGGAGGCCCGAATGATACTTTTTGAAGCTTTCTGAGCGAAAAAAAAAATTTTCAATTTTTGAAATTTTTTAGAATTTTTGAAAAAAATTCAACTCCGGGGCTTAAAAATTGGCCAAAATCGGTATCTGCGAGACCCGGAGCTAGGTACCTGAAATTTTTTGTGATAATCGCAGGTTCCTTGTCATAGTCTAGGAGGCCCGAATGATACTTTTTGAAGCTTTCTGGGCTAAAACAAAAATTACATTTTTGAAATATTTCTGAATTTTTGAAAAAAATTCAACTCCGGGGCTTAAAAATTGGCCAAAACCGGTATCGGCCAGAACCGGAGCTAGGTACCTGAAATTTTTTGTGATAATCGCAGGTTTCTTGTCATAGTCGAGGAGGCCCGAATGATACTTTTTGAAGCTTTCTGAGCGAAAAAAAAATTTTCAATTTTTGAAATTTTTTAGAATTTTTGAAAAAAATTCAACTCCGGGGCTTAAAAATTGGCCAAAACCGGTATCGGCCAGACCCGGAGCTAGGTACCTGAAATTTTTTGTGATAATCGCAGGTTCCTTATCATAGTCTAGGAGGCCCGAATGATACTTTTTGAAGCTTTCTGAGCGAAAAAAAAATTTTCAATTTTTGAAATGTTTTAGAATTTTGGAAAAAAATTCAATTCCGGGGCTTAAAAATTGGCCAAAACCGGTATCGGCGAGACCCGAAGCTAGGTACCTGAAATTTTTTGTGATAATCGTAGGTTCCTTGTCATAGTCTAGTAGGCCCGAATGATACTTTTTGAAGCTTTCTGAGCGAAAAAAAAATTTTCAATTTTTGAAATTTTTTAGAATTTTTGAAAAAAATTCGACTCCTGGGCTCAAAATTTGGCCAAAATCGGTATCGGCGAGACCCGAAGCTAGGTACCTGAAATTTTTTGTGATAATCGCAGGTTCCTTGTCATAGTCTAAGAGGCCCGAATGATACTTTTTGAAGCTTTCTGAGCGAAAAAAAAAATTTTCAATTTTTGAAATTTTTTAGAATTTTTGAAAAAAATTCAACTCCGGGGCTTAAAAATTGGCCAAAACCGGTATCGGCGAGACCCGGAGCTAGGTACCTGAAATTTTTTGTGATAATCGCAGGTTCCTTGTCATAGTCCATGAGGCCCGAATGATACTTTTTGAAGCTTTCTGAGCGAGAAAAAAATTTTCAATTTTGAAATTTCTTAGAACTTTTGAAAAAAATTCAACTCCGGGGCTTAAAAATTGGCCAAAACCGGTATCGGCGAGACCCGGAGCTAGGTACCTGAAATTTTTTGTGATAATCGCAGGTCCCTTGTCATAGTCTAGGAGGCCCGAATGATACTTTTTGAAGCTTTCTGAGCAAAAAAAAAATTTTCAATTTTTGAATTTTTTTAGAATTTTTGAAAAAAATCAACTCAGGGGCTTAAAAATTGGCCAAAACCGGTATCGGCGAGACCCGGAGCTAGGTACCTGAAATTTTTTGTGATAATCGCAGGTTCCTTGTTTCTTGTCAAGGAGGCCCGAATGATACTTTTTGAAGCTTTCTGAGCGAAAAAAAAATTTTTCTATTTTTGAAATTTTTTAGAATTTTTGAAAAACATTCAACTCCGGGGCTTAAAAATTGGCCAAAACCGGTATCGACGAGACCCGAAGCTAGGTACCTGAAATTTTTGTGATAATCGCAGGTTCCTTGTCAATGTCTAGGAGGCCCGAATAATACTTTTTGAAGCTTTCTGAGCGAAAAAAAAATTTTCAATTTTTGAAATTTTTTAGAATTTTTGAAAAAAAATTCAACTCCGGGGCCTAAAAATTGGCCAAAACCGGTATCGGCGAGACCCGGAGCTAGGTACCTGAAATTTTTTGTGATAATCGCAGGTTCCTTGTCATAGTCTTGGAGACCTGTTTGATACTTTTTGAAGCTTTCTGGGCAAAAAACAAAAATTACATTTTAGAAATATTTCTGAATTTTTGAAAAAAATTCAACTCGGGGGCTTAAAAATTGGCCAAAACCGGTATCGGCGAGACCCGGAGCTAGGTACCTGAAATTTTTGTGATAATCGCAGGTTTCTTGTCATAGTCTGGGAGGCCCGAATGATACTTTTTGAAGCTTTCTGAGCGAAAAAAAAATTTTCAATTTTTGAAATTTTTTAGAATTTTTGAAAAAAATTCAACTCCGGGGCTTAAAAATTGGCCAAAACCGGTATCGGCCAGAACCGGAGCTAGGTACCTGAAATTTTTTGTGATAATCGCAGGTTCCTTGTCATAGTCTAGTAAGCCCGAATAATACTTTTTGAAGCTTTCTGAGCGAAAAAACAATTTTCAATTTTTGAAAATTTTTAGAATTTTTGAAAAAAATTCGACTCCTGGGCTTAAAAATTGGCCAAAATCGGTATCGGCGAGACCCGAAGCTAGGTACCTGAAATTTTTTGTGATAATCGCAGGTTTCTTGTCATAGTCAAGGAGGCCCGAATGATACTTTTTGAAGCTTTCTGAGCGAAAAAAAAATTTTCAATTTTTGAAATTTTTTAGAATTTTCGAAAAAAATTCAACTCCGCGGCTTAAAAATTGGCCAAAACCGGTATCGGCGAGACCCGGAGCTAGGTTTCTGAAATTTTTTGTGATAATCGCAGGTTCCTTGTCATAGTCTAAGAGGCCCGAATGATACTTTTTGAAGCTTTCTGAGCGAAAAAAAAAATTTTCAATTTTTGAAATTTTTTAGAATTTTCGAAAAAATTTCAACTCCGGGGCCTAAAAATTGGCCAAAACCGGTATCGGCGAGACCCGGAGCTAGGTACCTGAAATTTTTTGTGATAATCGCAGGTTCCTTGTCATAGTCTAGGAGGCCCGAATGATACTTTTTGAAGCTTTCTGAGCAAAAAAAAATTTTTCAATTTTTGAAATTTTTTAGAATTGTTGAAAAAAAATCAACTCAGGGGCCTAAAAATTGGCCAAAACCGGTATCGGCGAGACCCGGAGCTAGGTACCTGAAATTTTTTGTGATAATCGCAGGTTCCTTGTCATAGTCCAGGAGGCCCGAATGATACTTTTTGAAGCTTTCTGAGCGAAAAAAAAATTTCAATTTTTGAAATTTTTTAGAATTTTGGAAAAAAATTCAACTCCGGGGCCTAAAAATTGGCCAAAACCGGTATCGGCGAGACCCGAAGCTAGGTACCTGAAATTTTTTGTGATAATCGCAGGTTCCTTGTTTCTTGTCTAGGAGGCCCGAATGATACTTTTTGAAGCTTTCTGAGCGAAAAAAAAAAATTTCAATTTTTGAAATTTTTTAGAATTTTTGAAAAAAATTCAACTCCGGGGCTTAAAAATTGGCCAAAATCGGTATCGGCGAGACCCGGAGCTAGGTACCTGAAATTTTTGTGATAATCGCAGGTTCCTTGTCATAGTCTAGGAGGCCCGAATGATACTTTTTGAAGCTTTCTGAGCGAAAAAAAAATTTTCAATTTTTGAATTTTTTTAGAATTTTTGAAAAAAAATTCAACTCCGGGGCTTAAAAATTGGCCAAAACCGGTAACGGCGAGACCCGGAGCTAGGTACCTGAAATTTTTTGTGATAATCGCAGGTTCCTTGTTTCTTGTCTAGGAGGCCCGAATGATACTTTTTGAAGCTTTCTGGGCAAAAACAAAAATTACATTTTTGAAATATTTCTGAATTTTTGAAAAAAATTCAACTCGGGGGCTTAAAAATTGGCCAAAAGCGGTATCGGCGAGACCCGGAGCTAGGTACCTGAAATTTTTTGTGATAATCGCAGGTTTCTTGTCATAGTCTAGGAGGCACGAAAGATACTTTTTGAAGCTTTCTGAGCGAAAAAAAAATTTTCAATTTTTGAAATTTTTTAGAATTTTTGAAAAAAATTCAACTCCGGGGCTTAAAAATTGGCCAAAACCGGTATCGGCGAGACCCGGAGCTAGGTACCTGAAATTTTTTGTGATAATCGCAGGTTCCTTGTCATAGTCAAGGAGGCCCGAATGATACTTTTTGAAGCTTTCTGAGCGAAAAAAAAATTTTCAATTTTTGAAATTTTTTAGAATTTTCGAAAAAAATTCAACTCCGGGGCCTAAAAATTGGCCAAAACCGGTATCGGCGAGACCCGGAGCTAGGTTTCTGAAATTTTTTGTGATAATCGCAGGTTCCTTGTCATAGTCTAAGAGGCCCGAATGATACTTTTTGAAGCTTTCTGAGCGAAAAAAAAAATTTTCAATTTTTGAAATTTTTTAGAATTTTCGAAAAAATTTCAACTCCGGGGCCTAAAAATTGGCCAAAACCGGTATCGGCGAGACCCGGAGCTAGGTACCTGACATTTTTTGTGATAATCGCAGGTTCCTTGTCATAGTCTAGGAGGCCCGAATGATACTTTTTGAAGCTTTCTGAGCAAAAAAAAATTTTCAATTTTTGAAATTTTTTAGAATTGTTGAAAAAAAATCAACTCAGGGGCCTAAAAATTGGCCAAAACCGGTATCGGCGAGACCCGGAGCTAGGTACCTGAAATTTTTTGTGATAATCGCAGGTTCCTTGTCATAGTCCAGGAGGCCCGAATGATACTTTTTGAAGCTTTCTGAGCGAAAAAAAAATTTCAATTTTTGAAATTTTTTGGAATTTTTGAAAAAAATTCAACTCCGGGGCCTAAAAATTGGCCAAAACCGGTATCGGCGAGACCCGAAGCTAGGTACCTGAAATTTTTTGTGATAATCGCAGGTTCCTTGTTTCTTGTCTAGGAGGCCCGAATGATACTTTTTGAAGCTTTCTGAGCGAAAAAAAAAATTTTCAATTTTTGAAATTTTTTAGAATTTTTGAAAAAAATTCAACTCCGGGGCTTAAAAATTGGCCAAAACCAGTATCGGCGAGACCCGGAGCTAGGTACCTGAAATTTTTGTGATAATCACAGGTTCCTTGTCATAGTCTGGGAGGCCCGAATGATACTTTTTGAAGCTTTCTGAGCGAAAAAAAAATTTTCAATTTTTGAAATTTTTTAGAATTTTTGAAAAAAAATTCAACTCCGGGGCTTAAAAATTGACCAAAACCGGTAACGGCGAGACCCGGAGCTAGGTACCTGAAATTTTTTGTGATAATCGCAGGTTCCTTGTCATAGTCTAGGAGGCCCGAATGATACTTTTTGAAGCTTTCTGGGCTAAAACAAAAATTACATTTTTGAAATATTTCTGAATTTTTGAAAAAAATTCAACTCGGGGGCTTAAAAATTGGCCAAAACCGGTATCGGCGAGACCCGGAGCTAGGTACCTGAAATTTTTTGTGATAATCGCAGGTTTCTTGTCATAGTCTAGGAGGCCCGAATGATACTTTTTGAAGCTTTCTGAGCGAAAAAAAAATTTTCAATTTTTGAAATTTTTTAGAATTTTTGAAAAAAATTCAACTCCGGGGCTTAAAAATTGCCCAAAACCGGTATCGGCCAGACCCGGAGCTAGGTACCTGAAATTTTTTGTGATAATCGCAGGTTCCTTGTCATAGTCTAGTAGGCCCGAATAATACTTTTTGAAGCTTTCTGAGCGAAAAAACAATTTTCAATTTTTGAAATTTTTTAGAATTTTTGAAAAAAAATTCAACTCCGGGGCTTAAAAATTGGCCAAAACCGGTATCGGCGAGACCCGGAGCTAGGTACCTGAAATTTTTGTGATAATCGCAGGTTCCTTGTCATAGTCTAGGAGGCCCGAATGATAATTTTTGAAGCTTTCTGAGCGAAAAAAATATTTTCAATTTTTGAAATTTTTTAGAATTTTTGAAAAAAATTCAACTCCGGGGCTTAAAAATTGGCCAAAACCGGTATCGGCGAGACCCGAAGCTAGGTACCTGAAATTTTTTGTGATAATCGCAGGTTCCTTGTCATAGTCTAGTAGGCCCGAATGATACTTTTTGAAGCTTTCTGAGCGAAAAAAATATTTTCAATTTTTGAAATTTTTTAGAATTTTTGAAAAAAATTCGACTCCTGGGCTCAAAATTTGGCCAAAACCGGTATCGGCGAGACCCGAAGCTAGGTACCTGACATTTTTTGTGATAATCGCAGGTTCCTTGTCATAGTCTAAGAGGCCCGAATGATACTTTTTGAAGCTTTCTGAGCGAAAAAAAAAATTTTCAATTTTTGAAATTTTTTAGAATTTTTGAAAAAAATTCAACTCCGGGGCTTAAAAATTGGCCAAAACCGGTATCGGCGAGACCCGGAGCTAGGTACCTGAAATTTTTTGTGATAATCGCAGGTTCCTTGTCATAGTCCAGGAGGCCCGAATGATACTTTTTGAAGCTTTCTGAGCGAGAAAAAAATTTTCAATTTTTGAAATTTTTTAGAATTTTTGAAAAAAATTCAACTCCGGGGCCTAAAAATTGGCCAAAACCGGTATCGGCGAGACCCGGAGCTAGGTACCTGACATTTTTTGTGATAATCGCAGGTCCCTTTTCATAGTTTAGGAGGCCCGAATGATACTTTTTGAAGCTTTCTGAGCAAAAAAAAAATTTTCAATTTTTGAAATTTTTTGGAATTTTTGAAAAAAATTCAACTCCGGGGCTTAAAAATTGGCCAAAACCGGTATCGGCGAGACCCGGAGCTAGGTACCTGAAATTTTTGGTGATAATCGCAGGTTCCTTGTCATAGTCTAGGAGGCCCGAATGATACTTTTTGAAGCTTTCTGAGCGAAAAAAAAATTTTCAATTTTTGAAATTTTTTAGAATTTTTGAAAAAAAATTCAACTCCGGGGCTTAAAAATTGGCCAAAACCGGTATCGGCGAGACCCGGAGCTAGGTACCTGAAATTTTTTGTGATAATCGCAGGTTCCTTGTCATAGTCTAGGAGGCCCGAATGATAATTTTTGAAGCTTTCTGAGCGAAAAAAAAATTTTCAATTTTTGAAATTTTTTGGAATTTTTGAAAAAAATTCAACTCGGGGGCTTAAAAATTGGCCAAAACCGGTATCGGCGAGACCCGGAGCTAGGTACCTGAAATTTTTTGTGATAATCGCAGGTTCCTTGTCATAGTCCAGGAGGCCCGAATGATACTTTTTGAAGCTTTCTGAGCGAAAAAAATATTTTCAATTTTTGAAATTTTTAGAACTTTTGAAAAAAATTCAACTCCGGGGCTTAAAAATTGGCCAAAACCGGTATCGGCGAGACCCGGAGCTAGGTACCTGACATTTTTTGTGATAATCGCAGGTCCCTTGTCATAGTCTAGGAGGCCCGAATGATACTTTTTGAAGCTTTCTGAGCGAAAAAAAAAATTTTCAATTTATGAAATTTTTTAGAATTTTCGAAAAAAATTTCAACTCCGGGGCTTAAAAATTGGCCAAAACCGGTATCGGCGAGACCCGGAGCTAGGTACCTGAAATTTTTGGTGATAATCGCAGGTTCCTTGTCATAGTCTAGGAGGCCCGAATGATACTTTTTGAAGCTTTCTGAGCAAAAAAAAAATTTTCAATTTTTGAAATTTTTTAGAATTTTTGAAAAAAATTCAACTCCGGGGCTTAAAAATTGGATAAAACCGGTATCGGCGAGACCCGGAGCTAGGTACCTGAAATTTTTGGTGATAATCGCAGGTTCCTTGTCATAGTCTAGGAGGCCTGAATGATACTTTTTGAAGCTTTCTGAGCGAAAAAAAAAATTTTCAATTTTTGAAATTTTTTAGAACTTTTGAAAAAAATTCAACTCCGGGGCTTAAAAATTGGCCAAAACCGGTATCGGCGAGACCCGAAGCTAGGTACCTGACATTTTTTGTGATAATCGCAGGTTCCTTGTCATAGTCTGGGAGGCCCGAATGATACTTTTTTTATCTTTCTGAGCGAAAAAAAAATTTTCAATTTTTGAAATTTTTTAGAATTTTTGAAAAAAATTCAACTCCGGGGCTTAAAAATTGACCAAAACCGGTATCGGCGAGACCCGGAGCTAGGTACCTGAAATTTTTGGTGATAATCGCAGGTTCCTTGTCATAGTCTAGGAGGCCCGAATGATACTTTTTGAAGCTTTCTGAGCGAAAAAAAAAATTTCAGCTTTTGAAATTTTTTAGAATTTGTGAAAAAAAATCAACTCCGGGGCTTAAAAATTGGCCAAAGCCGGTATCGGCGAGACCCGGAGCTAGGTACCTGACATTTTTTGTGATAATCGCAGGTTCGTTGTCATAGTCTAGGAGGCCCGAATGATACTTTTTGAATCTTTCTGAGCGAAAAAAAAATTTTCAATTTTTGAAATTTTTTAGAGTTTTCGAAAAAAATTCAACTCCGGGGCTTAAAAATTGGCCAAAACCGGTATCGGCGAGACCCGGAGCTAGGTACCTGACATTTTTTGTGATAATCGCAGGTTCCTTGTCATAGTCTAGGAGGCCCGAATGATACTTTTTGAAGCTTTCTGAGCGAAAAAAAAATTTTCAATTTATGAAATTTTTTAGAATTTTGGAAAAAAAATTCAACTCCGGGGCTTAAAAATTGGCCAAAACCGGTATCGGCGAGACCCGGAGCTAGGTACCTGAAATTTTTTGTGTCAATCGCAGGTTCCTTGTCATAGTCTAGGAGGCCCGAATGATACTTTTTGAAGCTTTCTGAGCGAAAAAAAAATTTTCAATTTATGAAATTTTTTAGAATTTTTGATAACCATTCGACTCCTGGGCTTAAAAATTGGCCAAAATCGGTATCGGCGAGACCCCAAGCTAGGTACCTGAAATTTTTTGTGATAATCGCAGGTTCCTTGTCATAGTCTAGGAGGCCCGAATGATACTTTTTGAAGCTTTCTGGGCAAAAAACAAAAATTTTCAATTTTTGAAAAGTTTTAGAATTTTCGAAAAAAATTCAACTCCGGGGCTTAAAAATTGGCCAAAACCGGTATCGGCGAGACCCGGAGCTAGGTACCTGAAATTTTTTGTGATAATCGTAGGTTCCTTGTCATTTTTTTTTTTTTTTTTTTAGTCCAGGAGGCCCGAATGATACTTTTTGAAGCTTTCTGAGCGAAAAAAAAATTTTCAATTTTTGAAATTTTTTAGAATTTTTGAAAAAAATTCAACTCCGGGGCTTAAAAATTGGCCAAAACCGGTATCGGCGAGACCCGGAGCTAGGTACCTGACATTTTTTGTGATAATCGCAGGTCCCTTGTCATAGTCTAGGAGGCCCGAATGATACTTTTTGAAGCTTTCTGAGCGAAAAAATAATTTTCAATTTTTGAAATTTTTTAGAATTTTTGAAAAAAATTCAACTCCGGGGCTTAAAAATTGGCCAAAACCGGTATCGGCGAGACCCGGAGCTAGGTACCTGAAATTTTTTGTGATAATCGCAGGTTCCTTGTCATAGTCTAGGAGGCCCGAATGATACTTTTTGAAGCTTTCTGAGCGAAAAAAAAATTTTCAATTTTTGAAATTTTTTAGAATTTTTGAAAAAAATTCAACTCCGGGGCTTAAAAATTGGCCAAAACCGGTATCGGCGAGACCCGGAGCTAGGTACCTGACATTTTTGTGATAATCGCAGGTTCCTTGTCATAGTCTAGGAGGCCCGAATGATACTTTTTGAAGCTTTCTGAGCGAAAAAAAAATTTTCAATTTTTGAAATTTTTTAGAATTTTTGAAAAAAAATTCAACTCCGGGGCTTAAAAATTGGCCAAAACCGGTAACGGCGAGACCCGAAGCTAGGTACCTGAAATTTTTTGTGATAATCGCAGGTTCCTTGTTTCTTGTCTAGGAGGCCCGAATGATACTTTTTGAAGCTTTCTGAGCGAAAAAAAAAATTTTCAATTTTTGAAATTTTTTAGAATTTTTGAAAAAAATTCAACTCCGGGGCTTAAAAATTTGCCAAAACCGGTATCGGCGAGACCCGGAGCTAGGTACCTGAAATTGTTAGTGATAATCGCAGGTTCCTTGTCATAGTCTAGGAGGCCAGAATGATACTTTTTGAAGCTTTCTGAGCGAAAAAAAAATTTTCAATTTTTGAATTTTTTTAGAACTTTTGAAAAAAATTCAACTCCGGGGCTTAAAAATTGACCAAAACCGGTATCGGCGAGACCCGGAGCTAGGTACCTGACAGTTTTGGTGATAATCGCAGGTCCCTTGTCATAGTCTAGGAGGCCCGAATGATACTTTTTGAAGCTTTCTGAGCGAAAAAAAAATTTTCAATTTTTGAAATTTTTTAGAATTTTTGAAAAAAATTCAACTCCGGGGCTTAAAAATTGGCCAAAACCGGTATCGGCGAGACCCGGAGCTAGGTACCTGACATTTTTTGTGATAATCGCAGGTTCCTTGTCATAGTCTAGGAGGCCCGAATGATACTTTTTGAAGCTTTCTGAGCGAAAAAAAAATTTTCAATTTTTGAAATTTTTTAGAATTTTTGAAAAAAATTCAACTCCGGGGCTTAAAAATTGGCCAAAATCGGTATCGGCGAGACCCCAAGCTAGGTACCTGAAATTTTTTGTGATAATCGCAGGTTTTTGTCATGGTCTAGGAGGCCCGAATGATACTTTTTGAAGCTTTCTGAGCGAAAAAAAAATTTTCAATTTTTGAAAAGTTTTAGAATTTTCGAAAAAAATTCAACTCCGGGGCTTAAAAATTGGCCAAAACCGGTATCGGCGAGACCCGGAGCTAGGTACCTGAAATTTTTTGTGATAATCGCAGGTTCCTTGTCATAGTCCAGGAGGCCCGAATGATACTTTTTGAAGCTTTCTGAGCGAAAAAAAAATTTTCAATTTTTGAAATTTTTTAGAACTTTTGAAAAAAATTCAACTCCGGGGCTTAAAAATTGGCCAAAACCGGTATCGGCGAGACCCGGAGCTAGGTACCTGACATTTTTTGTGATAATCGCAGGTCCCTTGTCATAGTCTAGGAGGCCCGAATGATACTTTTTGAAGCTTTCTGAGCGAAAAAAAAATTTTCAATTTATGAAATTTTTTAGAATTTTGGAAAAAAATTCAACTCCGGGGCTTAAAAATTGGCCAAAACCGGTATCGGCGAGACCCGGAGCTAGGTACCTGAAATTTTTTGTGATAATCGCAGGTTCCTTGTCATAGTCTAGGAGGCCCGAATGATACTTTTTGAAGCTTTCTGAGCGAAAAAAAAAATTTCAATTTTTGAAATTTTTTAGAATTTTTGAAAAAAATTCAACTCCGGGGCTTAAAAATTGGCCAAAACCGGTATCGGCGAGACCCGGAGCTAGGTACCTGAAATTTTTTTTGTCAAACGCAGGTTCCTTGTCATAGTCTAGGAGGCCCGAATGATACTTTTTGAAGCTTCCTGAGCGAAAAAAAAATTTTAAGTTTTGAAATTTTTAGAATTTTTGAAAAAAAAAGAAATCCGGGGCTTAAAAATTGGCCAAAACCGGTATCAGCGAGACCCGGAGCTAGGTACCTGAATTTTTTTGTGATTCGAATGATACTTTTTGAAGCTTTCTGAGCGAAAATTTTTTTTTCAATTTTTGAAAGTTTTTTGAACTTTTGAAAAAACTTTTACTTTGGGGCTTAAAAATTGGCCAAAACCGGTTTCGGCGAGACCCGGAGCTAGATATCAGAAATTTATTGTGATAATCGCAGGTTCCTTGACATAGGCTAGGACATCTGTATGATATTTTTGAAGCTTTCTGAGCGAAAAAAAAATTTGAATTTTTGAATTTTTTTTGAATTTTTGAAAAAAAAACTATCTCCACTAGTGATAGTGTTTCACTATCAATCTCCCAGCTTATCTTATAAGCTTACGCGATTCATTAAGTTGCGCTCATCAGATTCTATCTATTGCAAAACCCTGTATCTTCCGGGTAATTTAGAGAGATGTCGAGGGATATTTATTTCATAATTTCAATTATTAAATATTGCTAACTATTTCAGTAATTAAATTGAATAGTTCAGAAATATAACAACTTTCCTAAAATAGACGTTTTCATTACAATGGTAATATTAGCAATAGCGTCGCGGGCCGCACTGGAGACTCTCGAGGGCCGCATGCGGCCCGCGGGCCGTAGTTTAGAGACCCCTGTCCTAGACTTTGACAAGGAACCTGCGATTATCACAAAAAATTTCAGGTACCTAGCTCCGGGTCTCGCCGATACCGGTTTTGGCCAATTTTTAAGCCCCGGAGTTGAATTTTTTTCAAAAATTCTAAAAAATTTCAAAAATTGAAATTTTTTTTTTCGCTCAGAAAGCTTCAAAAAGTATCATTCGGGCCTCCTAGACTATGACAAGGAACCTGCGATTATCACAAAAAATTTCAGGTACCTAGCTCCGGGTCTCGCCGATACCGGTTTTGGCCAATTTTTAAGCCCCGGAGTTGAATTTTTTTCCAAAATTCTAAAAAATTTCATAAATTGAAAATTTTTTTTTCGCTCAGAAAGCTTCAAAAAGTATCATTCGGGCCTCCTAGACTATGACAAGGGACCTGCGATTATCACAAAAAATGTCAGGTACCTAGCTCCGGGTCTCGCCGATACCGGTTTTGGCCAATTTTTAAGCCCCGGAGTTGAATTTTTTTCAAAAGTTCTAAAAAATTTCAAAAATTGAAAATTTTTTTTTCGCTCAGAAAGCTTCAAAAAGTATCATTCGGGCCTCCTGGACTATGACAAGGAACCTGCGATTATCACAAAAAATTTCAGGTACCTAGCTCCGGGTCTCGCCGATACCGGTTTTGGCCAATTTTTAAGCCCCGGAGTTGAATTTTTTTCGAAAATTCTAAAACTTTTCAAAAATTGAAAATTTTTTTTTCGCTCAGAAAGCTTCAAAAAGTATCATTCGGGCCTCCTAGACCATGACAAAAACCTGCGATTATCACAAAAAATTTCAGGTACCTAGCTTGGGGTCTCGCCGATACCGATTTTGGCCAATTTTTAAGCCCCGGAGTTGAATTTTTTTCAAAAATTCTAAAAAATTTCAAAAATTGAAAATTTTTTTTTCGCTCAGAAAGCTTCAAAAAGTATCATTCGGGCCTCCTAGACTATGACAAGGAACCTGCGATTATCACAAAAAATTTCAGGTACCTAGCTCCGGGTCTCGCCGATACCGGTTTTGGCCAATTTTTAAGCCCCGGAGTTGAATTTTTTTCAAAAATTCTAAAAAATTTCAAAAATTGAAAATTATTTTTTCGCTCAGAAAGCTTCAAAAAGTATCATTCGGGCCTCCTAGACTATGACAAGGGACCTGCGATTATCACAAAAAATGTCAGGTACCTAGCTCCGGGTCTCGCCGATACCGGTTTTGGCCAATTTTTAAGCCCCGGAGTTGATTTTTTTTCAAAAATTCTAAAAAATTTCAAAAATTGAAAATTTTTTTTTCGCTCAGAAAGCTTCAAAAAGTATCATTCGGGCCTCCTGGACTATGACAAGGAACCTACGATTATCACAAAAAATTTCAGGTACCTAGCTCCGGGTCTCGCCGATACCGGCTTTGGCCAATTTTTAAGCCCCGGAGTTGATTTTTTTTCACAAATTCTAAAAAATTTCAAAAGCTGAAATTTTTTTTTTCGCTCAGAAAGCTTCAAAAAGTATCATTCGGGCCTCCTAGACTATGACAAGGAACCTGCGATTATCACCAAAAATTTCAGGTACCTAGCTCCGGGTCTCGCCGATACCGGTTTTGGTCAATTTTTAAGCCCCGGAGTTGAATTTTTTTCAAAAATTCTAAAAAATTTCAAAAATTGAAAATTTTTTTTTCGCTCAGAAAGATAAAAAAAGTATCATTCGGGCCTCCCAGACTATGACAAGGAACCTGCGATTATCACAAAAAATGTCAGGTACCTAGCTTCGGGTCTCGCCGATACCGGTTTTGGCCAATTTTGAAGCCCCGGAGTTGAATTTTTTTCAAAAGTTCTAAAAAATTTCAAAAATTGAAAATTTTTTTTTTCGCTCAGAAAGCTTCAAAAAGTATCATTCAGGCCTCCTAGACTATGACAAGGAACCTGCGATTATCACCAAAAATTTCAGGTACCGAGCTCCGGGTCTCGCCAAAACCGGTTTTGGCCATTTCTCAAGCCCCGGAGTTAATTTTTTCCAAAAATACAAAACAAATCAAAAATTGCAAATTTTTTTTTCGCCCAGTAAGCTTCAAAAAGTATCATACAGGTCTCCTAGACTATGTCATGGAACCTGCGATTGACACAATAAATTTCAGGTACCCATCTCCGGGTCTCGCCGATACCGGTTTTGGCCAATTTTTAAGCCCCGGAGTTGTTCTTTTTTTTCAAAAATTCAAAAAAATTTCGAAAATGCAATTTTTTTTTCGCTCAGAAAGCTTCAAAAAATATCATACAGGCCTCCTAGACCAATGACAAGGAACCTGCGTTTGATACAATAAATTTCAGGTACCTAGCTCCGGGTCTCGCCGATACCGGTTTTGGCCAATTTTTAAGCCCAGGAGTTGTTCTTTTTTTTTTTTCAAAAATTCAAAAAAATTTCGAAAATGCAATTTTTTTTTTCGCTCAGAAAGCTTCAAAAAAAATCAAACAGGCCTCCTAGACCAATGACAAGGAACCTGCGTTTGATACAATAAATTTCAGGTATCTAGCTCCGGGTCTCGCCGATACCGGTTTTTGGTCAATTTTTAAGCCCCGGAGTTGTTTTTTTTTTTTTTTTCAAAAATCAAAAAAAATCTTAAATTCAAAATGTTTTATTCGCTCAGAAAGCTTCAAAAAGTATCATACAGGTCTCCTAGACTATGGCAAGGAACCTGCGATTGACACAATAAATTTCAGCTACCTGGGGTCTCGCCGAAACCAGTTTTGGCCAATTTTTAAGCCCCGGAGTTAATTTTTTTTCAAAAATTCAAAAAAAAATTCAAAAATGCAATTGTTTTTTTCGCTCAGAAAGCTTCAAAAAGTATCATACAGGTCTCCTAGACTATGACAAGGAACCTGCGTTTGACACAATATATTACAGGTACCTAGCTCCGGGTCTCGCCAAAACCGGTTTGGCCATATTTTAAGCCCCGGAGTTGAATTTTTTTCAAAAATTGAAAATAAAATTTATTTTCGCTCAGAAAGCTTCAAAAAGTATCATCCAGGTCTCCTAGACTATGACAAGGAACCTGCGATTGACACAATTAATTTCAGGTACCCAGCTCCGGGTCTCGCCAAAACCGGTTTTGGCCAATTTTTAAGCCCCCGAGTTGAATTTTTTTCAAAAATTCTGAATATTTTCAAAAATGCAATTTTTTTTTTGCTCACAAAGCTTCGAAAAGTATCATACAGGTCTTCTAGACTATGACAAGGAACCTGCGTTTGACACAATACATTTCAGGTACCTAGCTCCGGGTCTCGCCAAAACCGGTTTTGACCAATTTTTAAAAGCCCCGGAGTTGAATTTTTTTCAAAAATTGAAAAAAAAAATACAAATTTTATTTTCGCTCAGAAAGCTTCAAAAAGTATCATCCAGGTCTCCTAGACTATGACAAGGAACCTGCGATTGACACAATAAATTTCAGGTACCTAGCTCCGGATCTCGCCAAAACCGGTATGGGCCAATTTTCTGCACCGAAGTTGGATTTTTTTCAAAAATTCAAAAAAATTAGAAAAATTTAAAATTTTTTTTTCGCTCAGGAAGCTTTCAAAAATATCATCCAGGTCTCCTAGACTATGACAAGGAACCTGCGATTGACACAATAAATTTCAGGTAACTAGCTCCGGGTATCGCCGACACCGATTTGGCCAATTTTTAAGCCCCGGAGTTGAATTTTTTTCAAAAATTCAGAAAACTTTCAAAAATGCAATTTTTTTTTCGCTCAGAAAGCTTGAAGTTCAGGCCTCCTAGACTATGACAATGAACCGGCGATTATCACAATAAATTTCAAGTACCCATCTTCGGGTCTCGCCGATACCGGGTTTTGGCATTATTTTAAACCCAGGAGTAAATTTTTTTCAAAAATTCAAAATAATTTCAAAAATTCAAAAAAAAAATTTTCGCTCAGAAAGCTTCAAAAAGATTCATACAGGTCTCCTAGACTATGACAAGGAACCTGCGATTGACACAATAAATTTCAAGTACCCAGCTCCGGGTCTCGCCGATACCGGTTTTGACCAATTTTTAAGCCCCGGAGTTGATTTTTTTTCAAAAATTCTAAAAAATTTCGAAAATTGAATTTTTTTTTCGCTCAGAAAGCTTCAAAAAGTGTCATTCAGGCCTCTTAGACTATGACAAGGAACCTGCGATTGACACAATAAATTGCAAGTACCCAGCTCCGGGTCTCGCCGAAACCGGTTTTGGCCAATTTTTAAGCTCCGGAATTGATTTTTTTCAAAAATTCAAAAAAAATTCAAAAATTCAAAATTTTTATTCGCTCAGAAAGCTTTAAAAAGTATCATTCGGGTCTCCTAGACTATGGCCAGGAACCTGCGATTGACACAATAAATTTCAGCTACCTGGGGTCTCGCCGAAACCGGTTTTGGTCAATTTTTGAGCTCCGGAGTTGTTTTTTTTTTTTTCAAAAATTCAAAATAATTTCGAAAATGCAATTTTTTTTCGCTCAGAAAGCTTCAAAAAATATCATACAGGCCTCCTAGACTATGACAAAAAACCTGCGATTATCACAAAAAATTTCAGATACCTAGCTCCGGGTCTCGCCGATACCGGTTTTTGGTCAATTTTTAAGCCCCGGAGTTGTTTTTTTTTTTTTCAAAAATTCAAAAAAATTTGAAAAATTGAAAATGTTTTTTTGCTCAGAAAGCTTCAAAAAGTGTCATCCAGGTCTCCTAGACTATGGCAAGGAACCTGCGATTGACACAATAAATTTCAGGTACCGAGCTCCGGGTCTCGCCAAAACCGGATTTTGGCCAATTTTTAAGCCCCGGAGTTGAATTTTTTTCAAAAATTTCATAAAAATTTCTAACATTAAAAAAAAAAATTCGCTCAGAAAGCATTAAAAAGATTCAAACAGGTCTCCTAGACTATGACAAGGAACCTGCGATTGACACAATAAATTTCAGGTACCCAGCTCCGGGTCTCGCCGATACCGGTTTTGGCCAATTTTTAAGCCCCGGAGTTGAATTTTTTTTCAAAAATCAAAAAAAATCTTAAATTTGAAATTTTTTTTTCGCTCAGAAAGCTTCAAAAAGTATCATCCAGGTCTCCTAGACTATGACAAGGAACCTGCGATTATCACAATAAATTTCAGGTACCTAGCTCCGGGTCTCGCCGATTCCGGGTTTTGGCCATATTTTAAACCCCGGATTTAATTTTTTTTTAAATTCAAAAAAATTTCAAAAATTAAAAAAAAAAATTTCGCTCAGAAAGCTCCAAAAAGATTCATACAGGCCTCCTAGACTATGGACAAGGAACCTGCGATTGACACAATAAATTTCAGGTACCCAACTCCGGGTCTCGCCGATACCGGTTTTGGCCAATTTTTAAGCCCCGGAGTTGTTCTTTTTTTTTTCAAAAATTCAAAAAAATTTCGAAAATGCAAATTTTTTTTCGCTCAGAAAGCTTCAAAAAATATCATACAGGCCTCCTAGACTATGACAAAAAACCTGTGATTATCACAAAAAATTTCAGATACCTAGCTCCGGGTCTCGCCGATACCGGTTTTGGTCAATTTTTAAGCCCCGGAGTTGTTTTTTTTTGTTTTTCAAAAATTCAAAAAAATTTCAAAAATTCAAAATGTTTTTTTCGCTCAGAAAGCTTCAAAAAGTATCATACAGGTCTCCTAGACTATGGCAAGGAACCTGCGATTGACACAATAAATTTCAACTACCTGGGGTCTCGCCGAAACCAGTTTTGGCCAATTTTTAAGCCCCGGAGTTGAATTTTTTTTCAAAATTCAAAAAAAATTTCAAAAATGCAAATTTTTTTTTTCGCTCAGAAAGCTTCAAAAAGTATTATTCGGGCCTCCTAGACTATGACAAGGAACCTGTGATTATCACAATAAATTTCAGGTACCCAGCTCCGGGTCTCGCCGATACCGGTTTTGGCCAATTTTTAAGCCCCGGAGTTGAATTTTTTTCAAAAATTCTAAAAAATTTCAAAAATTGAAAATTTTTTTTTCGCTCAGAAAGCTTTAAAAAGTATCATTCAGGTCTCCTGGACTTTGAAAAGGAACCTGCGATTGACACAACAAATTTCAGGTACCTAGCTCCGAGTCTCGACGATACCGGTTTTGGCCAATTTTTAAGCCCCGGAGTTGAATTTTTTTCAAAAATTCCAAAAAATTTCAAAAATTGAAAATTTTTTTTTCGCTCAGAAAGCTCCAAAAAGATTCATACAGGCTTCCTTGACTATGGACAAGGAACCTGCGATTGACAAAATAAATTTCAGGTACCCAACTCCGGGTCTCGCCGATACCGGTTTTGGCCAATTTTTAAGCCCCGGAGTTGTTCTTTTTTTTTTCAAAACTTCAAAAAAATTTCAAAAATGCAATTTTTGTTTCGCTTAGAAAGCTTCAAAAAGTATCATACAGGTCTCCTAGACTATGACAAAAAACCTGCGGTTATCACAAAAAATTTCAGGTACCTAGCTCCGGGTCTCGCCGATACCGGTTTTTGGTCAATTTCTAAGCCCCGGAGTTGAATTTTTTTCAAAAATTCCAAAAAATTTCAAAAATTCAAAATGGTTTTTTCGCTCAGAAAGCTTCAAAAAGTATCATACAGGTCTCCTAGACTATGGCCAGGAACCTGCGATTGACACAATAAATTTCAGCTACCTGGGGTCTCGCCGAAACCGGTTTTGGCCAATTTTTAAGCCGGAGTTAATATTTTTTCAAAAATTCAAAAAAAATTTCAAAAAATGCAAATTTTTTTTTCGCTCAAAAAGCTTCAAAAAGTGTCATTCAGGCCTCCTAGACCAATGACAAGGAACCTGTGATTATCACAATAAATTTCAGGTACCCAGCTCCGGGTCTCGCCGAAACCGGTTTTGGCCAATTTTTAAGCTCCGGAGTTGATTTTTTTCAAAAATACAAAAAAAATCTAAAATTGCAAATTTTTCTATTCGCTCAGAAAGCTTCTAAAAGTATCATACAGGTCTCCTAGACTATGACAAGGAACCTGCAATTGACACAACAAATTTCAGGTATCTAGCTCCGGGTATCGGCGATACCGGTTTTGGCCAATTTTTAAGCCCCGGAGTTGATTTTTTTTCAAAAATTCTAAAAAATGTCGAAACTTGAAAATTTTTTTTTTTCGCTCAGAAAGCTTCAAAAAGTGTCATTCAGGCCTCTTAGACTATGACAAGGAACCTGCGATTATCACAATAAATTTCAAGTACCCAGCTCCGGGTCTCACCGATACCGGTTTAAGCCAATTTTTAAGCCCCGGAGTTGATTTTTTTTTGAAAAATTCTAAAAAATTTCGAAAATTAAATTTTTTTTTTCGCTCAGAAAGCTTCAAAAAGTGTCATTCGGGCCTCCTAGACTATGACAAGGAACCTGCAGTTATCACAATAAATTTCAAGTACCCAGCTCCGGGTCTCGCCGATACCGGTTTTGGCCAATTTTTAAGCTCCGGAATTGATTTTTTTAAAAATTCAAAAAAATTCAAAAATTCAAAATTTTTTTCCGCTCAGAAAGCTTCAAAAAGTATCATCCAGGTCTCCTAGACTATGACAAGGAACCTGCGGTTGACACAATAAATTTCAGGTACCTAGCTCCGGGTCTCGCCGATTCCGGTTTTTGGTCAATTTTTCAGCCCCGGAGTTAATTTTTTTCGTAAATTCAAAGAAATTCTAAAATTCAATTTTTTTCTCGCTCAGAAAGCTTCAAAAAGTATCATCCAGGCCTCCTAGGCTATGACAAGGAACCTGCGATTATCACAATAAATTTCAGGTACCGAGCTCCAGGTCTCGCCGATACCGGTTTTGGCCAATTTTCAAGCCCCGGAGTTAATTTTTTTTCCAAAAATGCAAAACAAATCAAAAATGCAATTTTTTTTTCGCTCAGAAAGCTTCAAAAAGTATCATTCGGGCCTCCTAGGCTACGACAAGGAACCTGCGATTATCACAATAAATTTCAGGTACCGAGCTCCGGGTCTCGCCAAAACCGGTTTTGGCCAATTTTCAAGCCCCGGAGTTAATTTTTTCCAAAAATACAAAACAAATCAAAAATTGCAAATTTTTTTTTTTTCGCTCAGAAAGCTTCAAAAAGTATCATACAGGTCTCCTAGACTATGACATGGAACCTGCGATTGACACAATAAATTTCAAGTACCCATCTCCGGGTCTCGCCGATACCGGTTTTGGCCAATTTTTAAGCCCCGGAGTTAATTTTTTCCAAAAATACAAAAAAATTTCAAAAATTGCAAAGTTTTTTTTTTGCTCAGAAAGCTTCAAAAAGTATCATACAGGTCTCCTAGACTATGACAAGGAACCTGCGTTTGACACAATAAATTTCAGGTATCTAGCTCCGGGTCTCGCCGATACCGGTTTTGGCCAATTTTTAAGCCCCGGAGTTAATTTTTTTCAAAAATACAAAACAAATCAAAAATGCAATTTTTTTTTTCGCTCAGAAAGCTTCAAAAAGTATCATTCGGGCCTCCTAGGCTATGACAAGGAACCTGTGATTGACACAATAAATTTCAGGTACCTAGCTCCGGGTCTCGCCGATACCGGTTTTTGGCCATATTTTAAACCCCGGAGTTAATTTTTTTTTTTTCATTCAAAAAAATTTCAAAAATTAAAAAAAAAATTTTCGCTCAGAAAGCTTCAAAAGATTCATACAGGCCTCCTAGACTATGACAAGGAACCTGCGATTATCACAATAAATTTCAAGTACCCAGCTCCGGGTCTCGCCGATACCGGTTTTGACCAATTTTTAAGCCCCGGAGTTGATTTTTTTTTAAAAATTCTAAAAAATTTCGAAAATTGAATTTTTTTTTCGCTCAGAAAGCTTCAAAAAGTGTCATTCAGGCCTCTTAGACTATGACAAGGAACCTGCGATTATCACAATAAATTGCAAGTACCCAGCTCCGGGTCTCGCCGAAACCGGTTTTGGCCAATTTTTAAGCTCTGGAATCGATTTTTTTCAAAAATTCAAAAAAATTCAAAAATTCAAAATTTTTATTCGCTCAGAAAGCTTTAAAAAGTATCATTCGGGTCTCCTAGACTATGGCCAGGAACCTGCCATTGACACAATAAATTTCAGCTACCTGGGGTCTCGCCGAAACCGGTTTTGGTCAATTTTTGAGCTCCGGAGTTGTTTTTTTTTTTTCAAAAATTCAAAATAATTTCGAAAATGCAATTTTTTTTCGCTCAGAAAGCTTCAAAAAATATCATACAGGCCTCCTAGACTATGACAAAAAACCTGCGATTATCACAAAAAATTTCAGATACCTAGCTCCGGGTCTCGCCGATACCGGTTTTTGGTCAATTTTTAAGCCCCGGAGTTGTTTTTTTTTTTCAAAAATTCAAAAAAATTTGAAAAATTCAAAATGTTTTTTTTGCTCAGAAAGCTTCAAAAAGTGTCATCCAGGTCTCCTAGACTATGGCAAGGAACCTGCGATTGACACAATAAATTTCAGGTACCGAGCTCCGGGTCTCGCCAAAACCGGATTTTGGCCAATTTTTAAGCCCCGGAGTTGAATTTTTTTCAAAAATTTCATAAAAATTTCTAACATTAAAAAAAAAAATTCGCTCAGAAAGCATTAAAAAGATTCAAACAGGTCTCCTAGACTATGACAAGGAACCTGCGATTGACACAATAAATTTCAGGTACCCAGCTCCGGGTCTCGCCGATACCGGTTTTGGCCAATTTTTAAGCCCCGGAGTTGAATTTTTTTTCAAAAATCAAAAAAAATCTTAAATTTGAAATTTTTTTTTCGCTCAGAAAGCTTCAAAAAGTATCATCCAGGTCTCCTAGACTATGACAAGGAACCTGCGATTATCACAATAAATTTCAGGTACCTAGCTCCGGGTCTCGCCGATTCCGGGTTTTGGCCATATTTTAAACCCCGGATTTAATTTTTTTTTAAATTCAAAAAAATTTCAAAAATTAAAAAAAAAAATTTCGCTCAGAAAGCTCCAAAAAGATTCATACAGGCCTCCTAGACTATGGACAAGAAACCTGCGATTGACACAATAAATTTCAGGTACCCAACTCCGGGTCTCGCCGATACCGGTTTTGGCCAATTTTTAAGCCCCGGAGTTGTTCTTTTTTTTTTCAAAAATTCATAAAAATTTCGAAAATGCAAATTTTTTTTCGCTCAGAAAGCTTCAAAAAATATCATACAGGCCTCCTAGACTATGACAAAAAACCTGTGATTATCACAATAAATTTCAGGTACCTAGCTCCGGGTCTCGCCGATACCGGTTTTGGTCAATTTTTAAGCCCCGGAGTTGTTTTTTTTTTTTCAAAAATTCAAAAAAATTTCAAAAATTCAAAATGTTTTTTTCGCTCAGAAAGCTTCAAAAAGTATCATACAGGTCTCCTAGACTATGGCAAGGAACCTGCGATTGACACAATAAATTTCAGCTACCTGGGGTCTCGCCGAAACCAGTTTTGGCCAATTTTTAAGCCCCGGAGTTGAATTTTTTTTCAAAATTCAAAAAAAATTTCAAAAATGCAAATTTTTTTTTTCGCTCAGAAAGCTTCAAAAAGTATTATTCGGGCCTCCTAGACTATGACAAGGAACCTGTGATTATCACAATAAATTTCAGGTACCCAGCTCCGGGTCTCGCCGATACCGGTTTTGGCCAATTTTTAAGCCCCGGAGTTGAATTTTTTTCAAAAATTCTAAAAAATTTCAAAAATTCAAAATTTTTTTTTCGCTCAGAAAGCTTTAAAAAGTATCATTCAGGTCTCCTGGACTTTGAAAAGGAACCTGCGATTGACACAACAAATTTCAGGTACCTAGCTCCGAGTCTCGCCGATACCGGTTTTGGCCAATTTTTAAGCCCCGGAGTTGATTTTTTTTCAAAAATTCCAAAAAATTTCAAAAATTGAAAATTTTTTTTTCGCTCAGAAAGCTCCAAAAAGATTCATACAGGCCTCCTAGACTATGGACAAGGATCCTGCGATTGACAAAATAAATTTCAGGTACCCAACTCCGGGTCTCGCCGATACCGGTTTTGGCCAATTTTTAAGCCCCGGAGTTGTTCTTTTTTTTTCAAAAATTCAAAAAAATTTCAAAAATGCAATTTTTGTTTCGCTTAGAAAGCTTCAAAAAGTATCATACAGGTCTCCTAGACTATGACAAAAAACCTGCGGTTATCACAAAAAATTTCAGGTACCTAGCTCCGGGTCTCGCCGATACCGGTTTTTGGTCAATTTCTAAGCCCCGGAGTTGAATTTTTTTCAAAAATTCCAAAATATTTCAAAAATTCAAAATGGTTTTTTCGCTCAGAAAGCTTCAAAAAGTATCATACAGGTCTCCTAGACTATGGCCAGGAACCTGCGATTGACACAATAAATTTCAGCTACCTGGGGTCTCGCCGAAACCGGTTTTGGCCAATTTTTAAGCCCCGGAGTTAATTTTTTTTCAAAAATTCAAAAAAAATTTCAAAAAATGCAAATTTTTTTTTCGCTCAAAAAGCTTCAAAAAGTGTCATTCAGGCCTCCTAGACTATGACAAGGAACCTGTGATTATCACAATAAATTTCTGGTACCCAGCTCCGGGTCTCGCCGAAACCGGTTTTGGCCAATTTTTAAGCTCCGGAGTTGATTTTTTTCAAAAATACAAAAAAAATCTAAAATTGCAAATTTTTCTATTCGCTCAGAAAGCTTCTAAAAGTATCATACAGGTCTCCTAGACTATGACAAGGAACCTGCAATTGACACAACAAATTTCAGGTATCTAGCTCCGGGTATCGGCGATACCGGTTTTGGCCAATTTTTAAGCCCCGGAGTTGATTTTTTTTCAAAAATTCTAAAAAATGTCGAAACTTGAAAAATTTTTTTTTCGCTCAGAAAGCTTCAAAAAGTGTCATTCAGGCCTCTTAGACTATGACAAGGAACCTGCGATTATCACAATAAATTTCAAGTACCGAGCTCCGGGTCTCACCGATACCGGTTTAAGCCAATTTTTAAGCCCCGGAGTTAATTTTTTTTGAAAAATTCTAAAAAATTTCGAAAATTAAATTTTTTTTTTCGCTCAGAAAGCTTCAAAAAGTGTCATTCGGGCCTCCTAGACTATGACAAGGAACCTGCAGTTATCACAATAAATTTCAAGTACCCAGCTCCGGGTCTCGCCGATACCGGTTTTGGCCAATTTTTAAGCTCCGGAATTGATTTTTTTAAAAATTCAAAAAAATTCAAAAATTCAAAATTTTTATTCGTTCAGAAAGCTTTAAAAAGTATCATTCGGGTCTCCTAGACTATGGCCAGGAACCTGCGAATAAATTTCAACACCTGGGGTCTCGCCGAAACCGGTTTTGGTCAATTTTTAAGCCCCTGAATTGTTTTTTTTTTTTTTTTTTTTTTTAAATTCAAAAAAATTTCAAAAATTCAAAATGTTTTTTTCGCTCAGAAAGCTTCAAAAAGTATCATACAGGTCTCCTAGACTATGACAAGGAACCTGCGATTGACACAATAAATTTCAGGTACCTAGCTCCGCATCTCGCCAAAACCGGTATTGTCCAATTTTCTGCACCGAAGTTGGATTTTTTTTCAAAAATAAAAAAAAATCTAAAATTTGAAATTTTTTTTTCGCTCAGAAAGCTTCAAAAAGTATCATACAGGTCTCCTAGACTATGACAAGGAACCTGCGATTGACACAATAAATTTCAGGTACCGAGCTCCGGGTCTCGCCAAAACCGGATTTTGCCAATTTTCATGCTCCGGATATGATTTTTTTCAAATATTCAAAAATTTTTCAATAATTAAATTTTTTTTCCGCTCAGAAAGCTTCAAAAAGTATCATCCAGGTCTCCTAGACTATGACAAGGAACCTGCGGTTGACACAATAAATTTCAGGTACCTAGCTCCGGGTCTCGCCGATTCCGGTTTTTGGTCAATTTTTCAGCCCCGGAGTTAATTTTTTTCGTAAATTCAAAGAAATTCTAAAATTCAATTTTTTTCTCGCTCAGAAAGCTTCAAAAAGTATCATCCAGGCCTCCTAGGCTATTACAAGGAACCTGCGATTATCACAATAAATTTCAGGTACCGAGCTCCAGGTCTCGCCGATACCGGTTTTGGCCAATTTTCAAGCCCCGGAGTTAATTTTTTTTCAAAAATGCAAAACAAATCAAAAATTGCAAATTTTTTTTTTCGCTCAGAAAGCTTCAAAAAGTATCATACAGGTCTCCTAGACTATGACATGGAACCTGCGATTGACACAATAAATTTCAAGTACCCATCTCCGGGTCTCGCCGATTCCGGTTTTTGGTCAATTTTTCAGCCCCGGAGTTAATTTTTTTCGTAAATTCAAAGAAATTCTAAAATTCAATTTTTTTTTCGCTCAGAAAGCTTCAAAAAGTATCATTCGGGCCTCCTAGGCTACGACAAGGAACCTGCGATTATCACAATAAATTTCAGGTACCGAGCTCCGGGTCTCGCCAAAACCGGTTTTGGCCAATTTTCAAGCCCCGGAGTTAATTTTTTCCAAAAATACAAAACAAATCAAAAATTGCAAATTTTTTTTTTCGCTCAGAAAGCTTCAAAAAGTATCATACAGGTCTCCTAGACTATGACATGGAACCTGCGATTGACACAATAAATTTCAAGTACCCATCTCCGGGTCTCGCCGATACCGGTTTTGGCCAATTTTTAAGCCCCGGAGTTAATTTTTTCCAAAAATACAAAAAAATTTCAAAAATTGCAAAGTTTTTTTTTTGCTCAGAAAGCTTCTAAAAGTATCATACAGGTCTCCTAGACTATGACAAGGAACCTGCGTTTGACACAATAAATTTCAGGTATCTAGCTCCGGGTCTCGCCGATACCGGTTTTGGCCAATTTTTAAGCCCCGGAGTTAATTTTTTTCAAAAATACAAAACAAATCAAAAATGCAATTTTTTTTTTCGCTCAGAAAGCTTCAAAAAGTATCATTCGGGCCTCCTAGGCTATGACAAGGAACCTGTGATTGACACAATAAATTTCAGGTACCTAGCTCCGGGTCTCGCCGATACCGGTTTTTGGCCATATTTTAAACCCCGGAGTTAATTTTTTTTTTTTCATTCAAAAAAATTTCAAAAATTAAAAAAAAAATTTTCGCTCAGAAAGCTTCAAAAGTGTCATTCAGGCCTCTTAGACTATGACAAGGAACCTGCGATTATCACAATAAATTTCAAGTACCCAGCTCCGGGTCTCGCCGATACCGGTTTTGGCCAATTTTTAAGCCCCGGAGTTGATTTTTTTTCAAAAATTCTAAAAAATTTCGAAAATTATTTTTTTTTTTTTCGCTAAGAAAGCTTTAAAAAGTGTCATTCAGGCCTCTTAGACTATGACAAGGAACCTGCGATTATCACAATAAATTTCAAGTACCCAGCTCCGGGTCTCGCCGATACCGGTTTTGGCCAATTTTTAAGCTCCGGAATTGATTTTTTTCAAAAATTCTAAAAAATTCAAAAATTCAAAATTTTTATTCGCTCAGAAAGCTTTAAAAAGTATCATTCGGGTCTCCTAGACTATGGCCAGGAACCAGCGATTGACACAATAAATTTCAGCTACCTGGGGTCTCGCCGAAACCGGTTTTGGTCAATGTTTGAGCTCCGGAGTTGTTTTTTTTTTTTTTTTTTCAAAAATTCAAAAATATTTCAAAAATTCAAAATGTTTTTTTCGCTCAGAAAGCTTCAAAAAGTATCATACAGGTCTCCTAGACTATGGCAAGGAACCTGCGATTGACACAATAAATTTCAGGTACCGAGCTCCGGGTCTCGCCAAAACCGGATTTTGGCCAATTTTTAAGCCCCGGAGTTGAATTTTTTTCAAAAATTCATAAAAATTTCTAACATTAAAAAAACAATTCGCTCAGAAAGCATTAAAAAGATTCAAACAGGTCTCCTAGACTATGACAAGGAACCTGCGATTGACACAATAAATTTCAGGTACCCAGCTCCGGGTCTCGCCGATACCGGTTTTGGCCAATTTTTAAGCCCCGGAGTTGAATTTTTTTTCAAAAATCAAAAAAAATCTTAAATTTGAAATTTTTTTTTCGCTCAGAAAGCTTCAAAAAGTATCATCCAGGTCTCCTAGACTATGACAAGGAACCTGCGATTATCACAATAAATTTCAGGTACCTAGCTCCGGGTCTCGCCGATTCCGGGTTTTGGCCATATTTTAAACCCCGGATTTAATTTTTTTTTTAAATTCAAAAAAATTTCAAAAATTAAAAAAAAAATTTCGCTCAGAAAGCTTCAAAAAGTATCATCCAGGCCTCCTAGGCTATGACAAGGAACCTGCGATTATCACAATAAATTTCAGGTACCGAGCTCCGGGTCTCGCCAAAACCGGATTTTGCCAATTTCAAGCCCCGGAGTTAATTTTTTTAAAAAATACAAAACAAATCAAAAATTGCAAATTTTTTTTTTCGCCCAGTAAGCTTCAAAAAGTATCATACAGGTCTCCTAGACTATGACATGGAACCTGCGATTGACACAATAAATTTCAGGTACCCATCTCCGGGTCTCGCCGATACCGGTTTTGGCCAATTTTTAAGCCCCGGAGTTAATTTTTTCCAAAAATACAAAAAAATCAAAAATTGCAAATTTTTTTTTTCGCTCAGAAAGCTTCAAAAAGTATCATACAGTCCTCCTAGACCAATGACAAGAAACCTGCGTTTGACACAATAAATTCCAGGTACCTAGCTCCGGGTCTCGCCGATACCGGTTTTGGCCAATTTTTAAGCCCCGGAGTTGTTCTTTTTTTTTTCAAAAATTCAAAATAATTTCAAAAATGCAATTTTTTTTTCGCTCAGAAAGCTTCATAAAATATCATACAGGCCTCCCAGACTATGACAAAAAAACCTGCGATTATCACAAAAAATTTCAGGTACCTAGCTCCGGGTCTCGCCGATACCGGTTTTTGGTCAATTTTTAAGCCCCGGAGTTGTTTTTTTTTTTTCAAAAATTCAAAAAATTTCAAAAATTCAAAATGTTTTTTTCGCTCAGAAAGCTTCAAAAAGTATCATACAGGTCTCCTAGACTATGGCAAGGAACCTGCGATTGACACAATAAATTTCAGCTACCTGCGGTCTCGCCGAAACCAATTTTGGCCAATTTTTAAGCCCCGGTGTTAATTTTTTTTCAAAAATTCAAAAAAAATTTCAAAAATGCAATTTTTTTTTTCGCTCAGAAAGCTTCAAAAAGTGTCATTCAGGCCTCCTAGACTATGACAAGGAACCTGTGATTAACACAATAAATTTCAGGTACCCATCTACGGGTCTCGCCGATACCGGTTTAGGCCAATTTTTAAGCTCCGGAATTGATTTTTTTCAAAAATTCAAAAAAATTCAAAAATTCAAAATTTTTATTCGCTCAGAAAGCTTTAAAAAGTATCATTCGGGTCTCCTAGACTATGGCCAGGAACCTGCGATTGACACAATAAATTTCAGCTACCTGGGGTCTCGCCGAAACCAGTTTTGGCCAATTTTTAAGCCCCGGAGTTAATTTTTTTTTCAAAAATTCAAAAAAAATTTCAAAAGTGCAATTTTTTTTTTCGCTCAGAAAGCTTCACAAAGTGTCATTCAGGCCTCCTAGACTATGACAAGGAACCTGTGATTGACACAATAAATTTCAGGTACCCAGCTCCGGGTCTCGCCGACACCGATTTGGCCAATTTTTAAGCCCCGGAGTTGAATTTTTTTCAAAAATTCAGAAAACTTTCAACAATGCAATTTTTTTTTCGCTCAGAAAGCTTGAAGTTCAGTCCTCCTAGACTATGACAATGAACCGGCGATTATCACAATAAATTTCAATTACCCATCTTCGGGTCTCGCCGATACCGGGTTTTGGCATTATTTTAAACCCAGGAGTAAATTTTTTTCAAAAATTCAAAATAATTTCAAAAATTCAAAAAAAAAATTTTCGCTCAGATAGCTTCAAAAAGATTCATACAGGTCTCCTAGACTATGACAAGGAACCTGCGATTGACACAATAAATTTCAGGTACCCAGCTCCGGGTCTCACCGAAACCAGTTTTGGCCAATTTTTAAGCCCCGGAATTGAATTTTTTTCAAAAATTCATAAAAATTTCAAACATTGAAAAAAAAAAAAAAAAAAAAAAAAAAAAAAAAAAAAAAAAAAAATTTGGGGCGGCCCGGTGGCATGATGATAGCGGCGCCGGTCTTCACACGAACGGACTGGACCAAAATCCCATCCGGGCCAATCCCCCGTAGCAAGGACTGACTATCCGGCTACGTGGTAAAATAAGTCGATAACGAAAAAAAAAAAAACAAAAAAAAAAAAAAAAAAAAAAAAAAAAAAAAAAAAAAAAAAAAAAAAAAAAAAAAAAAAAAAAATTCGCTCAGAAAGCTTCAAAAAGTGTCATTCAGGCCCCTTAGACTATGACAAGGAACCTGCGATTGACACAATAAATTTCAAGTACCCAGCTCCGCAACTCCTTGAGTTGAATTTTTTTTCAAAAATCAAAAAAAATCTTAAATTTGAATTTTTTTTTTCGCTCAGAAAGCTTCAAAAAGTATCATCCAGGTCTCCTAGACTATGACAAGGAACCTGCGATTATCACAATAAATTTCAGGTACCTAGCTCCGGGTCTCGCCGATTCCGGGTTTTGGCCATATTTAAAACCCCGGATTTAATTTTTTTTTTAAATTCAAAAAAATTTCAAAAATTAAAAAAAAAATTTCGCTCAGAAAGCTCCAAAAAGTTTCATACAGGCCTCCTAGACTATGGACAAGGAACCTGCGATTGACACAATAAATTTCAGGTACCCAACTCCGGGTCTCGCCGATACCGGTTTTGGCCAATTTTTAAGCCCCGGAGTTGTTCTTTTTTTTTTCAAAAATTCAAAAAAATTTCAAAAATGCAATTTTTGTTTCGCTTAGAAAGCTTCAAAAAGTATCATACAGGTCTCCTAGACTATGACAAAAAACCTGCGGTTATCACAAAAAATTTCAGGTACCTAGCTCCGGGTCTCGCCGATACCGGTTTTTGGTCAATTTCTAAGCCCCGGAGTTGAATTTTTTTCAAAAATTCAAAAAAAAT
The DNA here is from genome assembly GCF_943734725.1 of Anopheles marshallii. Classification (NCBI taxonomy): domain Eukaryota; kingdom Metazoa; phylum Arthropoda; class Insecta; order Diptera; family Culicidae; genus Anopheles; species Anopheles marshallii. Next base: position 42,740,088 of record NC_071327.1, read on the forward strand.
TCAAAAATTCAAAATGGTTTTTTCGCTCAGAAAGCTTCAAAAAGTATCATACAGGTCTCCTAGACTATGGCCAGGAACCTGCGATTGACACAATAAATTTCAGCTACCTGGGGTCTCGCCGAAACCGGTTTTGGCCAATTTTTAAGCCCCGGAGTTAATTTTTTTTCAAAAATTCAAAAAAAAATTCAAAAATGCAAATTTTTTTTTCGCTCAAAAAGCTTCAAAAAATATCATTCAGGCCTCCTAGACTATGACAAGGAACCTGTGATTATCACAATAAATTTCAGGTACCCAGCTCCGGGTCTCGCCGAAACCGGTTTTGGCCAATTTTTAAGCTCCGGAGTTGATTTTTTTCAAAAATACAAAAAAAATCTAAAATTGCAAATTTTTCTATTCGCTCAGAAAGCTTCTAAAAGTATCATACAGGTCTCCTAGACTATGACAAGGAACCTGCAATTGACACAACAAATTTCAGGTATCTAGCTCCGGGTATCGCCGATACCGGTTTTGGCCAATTTTTAAGCCCTTGAATTGATTTTTTTCAAAAATTCAAAAAAATTCAAAAATTGAAAATTTTTTCTCGCTCAGAAAGCTTTAAAAAGTATCATTCAGGTCTTTTCAAGTCAGGCTTTCTCAAAAGAGCCAAGAAACTTCCCGAGAACCCTCACCCCATCCCTTTCCGAAATCCTGGAGTCTCTCCTCATGACCTTAAACCTCCCGCAACCTTTGCAACTGATCGCTACTTGGGCCCTTCCTTACCTAAAGGGGATGATCAAACAGTGGCTGGCACAATGGCCGTGCTTGAGTATGATGGTCCGCCTGGACGACTAGTCTTCCAATGGCTAGCATCATACAATGGAACTGCAGAAGTTTGTTGGGAAAATTAGATTCTTTTAAAGCATTAGTGGGCGTACACAATTGTGATGTGTTCGCTCTCTGTGAAACCTGGCTATCGAAAGACATTACGCTTACCTTCCCGGGATATAACATAATCCGTGAAGATCGAATCTCTAGGGGTGGGGGGGTATTGATTGGTATAGGAAAGAGTAACAGCTTCTCCAGAATACCAACCCCAAGACAACAATCCATTGAAACTGTCGCAATAAAGGCTAGACTGGGAGATCGTCACGTGACAATTGCATCTGTTTATATCCCCCCGATAGCCAATAATGAAAAAGAAAAAATTGAAAAGTTCAAAGAGGATCTTAGGAAATTTAGCAACGGACTTGCCTGGACCGCTTTTGATCCTGGGAGATTTAAACTCCCATGGAATCGAATGGGGGAGCGATAAGGATGAGATTCGCGCTCCCATCATTCGAGAGTTCTGCGACAGGTTTGCGTTTTCAATCCTAAACTCAGGAGAGGCAACTAGGATGCCGACGCCTAAAAGTAGAGCAAGTGCACTGGATCTGTCTCTATGTTCATCAGCTATGGCCCTGGATTTTTGTTGGAAGGTCATCCAGGACCCTATCGGAAGTGATCACTTGCCGATAGAAATTTCCTATATCAAGGGAGGATGTCCAGTTAATGGGATTCCCGTCAAACGTGACTTGACGAAGAACATTGACTGGACAAGATACGGCGAATTAGTAGCCGCTTCGCTTTCTCTTGTAGATGATAATTTGCCTCCTGTAAAGGAGTATGAAAATCTTGTTTTAGTGATAAACAAGTGCGCCCTTGAAGCTCAAACAAGGGGCACCCACCAAGCAAGGATATTTAAAAAACCCCCCACTCCTTGGTGGGACAAGGACTGCCAAGCGGCTTTTAATAAAAAGCGGGAGGTATTTAAAGCCTTCAGGGACACAGGTTCCAGGCCTTTATATGAGCAATATAAAGGCATGGAGAGGTTGTGCAAAAACCTTTTGAAGGCGAAAAAAAGGGATATTGGCGCAGATTCGTCAATAAGCTAGATCCTTCCACTTCGCTAAATTCGCTTTGGAAAATGGCTAGAAGGATGCGAAACAGCAACAACATAAACGAGAACGAATGTTTTTCTGGCGAATGGCTTAACGAGTTTGCTCATAAGTTTTTTCCCGATTTCGTTCCAGCGCAAAACTTCACCCAAGATGCGCCTGGTAGTAACCCAATTTTGGCCTTACCATTCACCATGGTGGAGCTATCTCTGGCTCTTCTTTCATGCAAAAATTCGACCCCAGGTCTGGATCAGGTTAGTAGCAAACTGCTTCAAAACCTACCAGACATGGGCAAGAAACGACTGTTGAGAATCTTTAACAATATGTTGGAACTTAACATCGTCCCGCAAGAATGGAGAGAAGTGAAAGTTGTCGCTATATTGAAGCCTGGCAAACCACCATCAAGACACGACTCATATCGTCCGATATCTCTGTTGTCGTGTCTGAGGAAACTCCTAGAAAGAATGATTCTTTTCCGACTAGAAGAATGGTTGGAATCCAACAACCTTCTCTCAAGTACCCAGTTTGGTTTCCGTAAAGCTAAGGGTACCAATGACTGTTTAGCGCTTCTGGTAACAGAAATTGAACTTGCTCGTGCTTGCAAGCAAAACATGGGGTCTATTTTTCTAGATATACAGGGGGCATTTGACTCAGTTTCTCCGCACAAACTGAGCCAAAAACTGCAAACCGCCGGGCTGGGACCTAAAATGAATAATTTATTATTCAATCTTTTGTCGGAAAAAGCTATGAATTTTAACAATGGTCACGTTCAATTGAAACGAACCAGCTACCATGGACTTGCACAAGGGTCCTGTCTGAGCCCCCTGCTATATAATTTTTATGTGAGTGAAATAGATTCTTGTCTAGCACCCAACTGCAGTATTAGACAATTGGCAGACGACAGCGTCATTTCAGTCGCTAGCAGGGACGCCGTCGAAATACAACAGGCTTTACAAATCACTCTGGATAACCTTGCCGAGTGGTCCGATAACCTTGGTATCAAGTTCTCTCCAACGAAAACAGAAATGGTAGTCTTTTCTCCTTTTAGCGACACCGAAAAAAACAGGGAGAAAGGACTATATGAACCTAACATTGATGTCTTTTTATATGGGGAAAAGTTATCAATCACCAACAATTTTCGATACCTTGGTGTTTGGTTCAATTCCAGGCTAAACTGGAGCATGCATATCACCCAGCTGATCAAAAAATGTTCAAAAAGAATCAACTTTCTAAGGACAGTCACAGGATTTTGGTGGGGCGCACACCCATCAGATGTCCTGCGTCTGTATAGGACTACGGTACTCTCCGTATTGGAATATGGAAGCATATGCTTCCATTGGGCATCCAATACGCAGCTCCTTAAGTTGGAGAGATTACAGTATCGTAGTCTTAGAATCGCACTAGGGAGCATGAAATCTACTCACAACATGTCCCTAGAAGTGATGGCCGGAGTGATGCCGCTGAGATTACGTTTTGAAATGCTGTCGCTTCGCCTTCTAGTTCGTTCTTCAGTATCAAATCCCTTGATCATAGACAATTTTAAAGCGCTTATAGAGACAGGTTCTAAGAGCAAAATCATTAAAATTTATAATGATTTTGTTGCTCTACAAGTCAATCCTAGCGCCCCACAAGCAGTAAACCGTGCTGCCCTTCCTGAGTGCTACAGTTCCATTGTTAGTACAGACTCCTCGTTGCGTGAGGAGATCAAGATCATTCCTCTTGATCTTCGTCCGAGAGTCGTACCGGGCATTTTTGTGAACAGGTACGGCCATATTGACAAAATGAACCAGTATTACACTGATGGATCATCCTCTGAGGAGGGCATTGGCTTCGGTGTGTATAGTGAGAATACCGAAGCCTTCTTCAAACTGAGGCAGCCATGTTCCACGTTCACGGCCGAGCTTGCCGCAATTTTTTACGCACTATTGTTAATAGCAGCGAGTCCCCCGGATCAGTACTTCATATTTACAGATAGCCTTAGTGCTATTGAACCACTGAAAACTCCAAGGGCTGTTAAGAGCCAACTATTTTGTAGTAAAAATTGTTGAATTGCTCGGCTCAATGTTTAACAAGGCGTTCAGAATATCGCTAATCTGGGTCCCTTCTCACTGTGGAATTCCCGGTAACGAGAAGGCAGATTCACTGGCCAAAACAGGCGTCAGAGAAGGCGTTTTTTACGACCGATCCATCTTTTTCCATGAGTTCTTACGCACTCCACAGCAACTTTACCTGTCTCGTTGGCAGAGCATGTGGGAGGCGGATGAACTCGGGCGATACCTTTTCTCGGTCTCTCCGCAAGTGTCCCTGCGGCCTTGGTTCGGTGGGCTCCCTGTAGATCGTGCGTTCATTCGAATGATGTCCCGACTCATGTCGAATCATTTCGCATTGGATGCACATCTACAGCGTATCAATCTGTCAGATACAAAAGTGTGTGGCTGTGGGGTCGGATTCCATGATTTGGACCATCTTTTATGGTACTGCGTGGAATTCGAAACCGCCAGACCCTCCTTGATAGGAGCAGTCGAATCCAGCGGTAGAATCCCGGATACACCGATTCGAGATGTTTTGGCCTGCAGGGACATGAAATACATGAGGCTGATCTTTCGCTTCGCCAGGGACAACGGTCTTATCCTATGAATCCCATCCTTATTTCCCCGTGTATCCTTTCGCTCCCCATCCTTTGTTATTCGTTGTCGTTGTCCTTGTGAATTAATGTTTTTTGCAGTGCCATTTATAAACCGTTGAGGAAACAGTCGCCTTTGAGGACAACACCAAGGCCGCAAAAGGGAGGCAGACTAGACAGGGTGTTTGTATCGTCCAGTCTGTATACATTTGTTTGTTTTGTTTCAGTCACGTCATGGCCCATCGAAAAATGTCCAGTCCCGTCGGAAAATGTCGAACACAGGAGGTTGTTCCCGTAAAGACCGACGCCATAGCTCATGAGCCACACCACAAGCAATAGCTCCACAACCACAACAATAACCACAATAACATCACCGGACCTAGACCATCACACAAAACAATAGGACAAACAAAACGAAAAACAACAATAGTACAAAACCCAAAACGACACAAAACCAACATCCACCATACACCAACAACCAATCCAACCGAGTATGCCCGGGATAAGGCAATTCGCAAGGAGGAAATGCCTTGTAAAATTTGAAAGATTGTATAAACTCAACACTTTGTTGATAATACGGCAAACGCCGTCATCATGTAATAAATAAATAAATAAATGAATTTTTTTTCGCTCAGAAAGCTTTAAAAATTATCATTCAGGTCTCCTAGACTATGACAAGGAACCTGCGATTGACAAAATAAATTTCAGGTACATAGGGTCTCGCCGAAACCGGTTTTGGTCAATTTTTAAGCCCCAGAGTTGAATTTTTTTTCAAAATTCAAAAAAAATTTCAAAAATGCAAATTTTTTTTTTTCGCTCAGAAAGCTTCACAAAGTGTCATTCAGGCCTCCTAGACTATGACAAGGAACCTGTGATTATCACAATAAATTTCAGGTACCCAGCTCCGGGTCTCGCCGATACCGGTTTTGGTAAATTTTTAAGCCCCAGAGTTGAATTTTTTTTCAAAATTCAAAAAAAATTTCAAAAATGCAAATTTTTTTTTTCGCTCAGAAAGCTTCAAAAAGTGTCATTCAGGCCTCCTAGACTATGACAAGGAACCTGTGATTATCACAATAAATTTCAGGTACCCAGCTCCGGGTCTCGCCGAAACCGGTTTTGGCCAATTTTTAAGCTCCAGAATTGATTTTTTTCAAAAATTCAAAAAAATTCAAAAATTCAAAATTTTTTCTCGCTCAGAAAGCTTTAAAAAGTATCATTCAGGTCTCCTGGACTTTGACAAGGAACCTGTGATTAACACAATAAATTTCAGGTACCCATCTACGGGTCTCGCCGATACCGGTTTTGGCCAATTTTTAAGCCCCGGAGTTGAATTTTTTTCAAAAATTCCAAAAAAATTCAAAAATTGAAAATTTTTTTTTCGCTCAGAAAGCTCCAAAAAGATTCATACAGGCCTCCTAGACTATGGACAAGGAACCTGCGATTGACAAAATAAATTTCAGGTACCCAACTCCGGGTCTCGCCGATACCGGTTTTGGCCAATTTTTAAGCCCCGGAGTTGTTCTTTTTTTTTTCAAAAATTCAAAAAAATTTCAAAAATGCAATTTTTGTTTCGCTTAGAAAGCTTTAAAAAGTATCATACAGGTCTCCTAGACTATGACAAAAAACCTGCGATTATCACAAAAAATTTCAGGTACCTAGCTCCGGGTCTCGCCGATACCGGTTTTTGGTCAATTTTTAAGCCCCGGAGTTGATTTTTTTTTTTCAAAAATTCAAAAAATTTCAAAAATTCAAAATGTTTCTTTCGCTCAGAAAGCTTCATAAAGTATCATACAGGTCTCCTAGACTATGGCAAGGAACCTGCGATTGACACAATAAATTTCAGCTACCTGGGGTCTCGCCGAAACCAGTTTTGGCCAATTTTTAAGCCCCGGTGTTAATTTTTTTTCAAAAATTCAAAAAAAAATTCAAAAATGCAATTTTTTTTTTCGCTCAGAAAGCTTCAAAAAGTGTCATTCAGGCCTCCTAGACTATGACAAGGAACCTGTGATTAACACAATAAATTTCAGGTACCCATCTACGGGTCTCGCCGATACCGGTTTAGGCCAATTTTTAAGCTCCGGAATTGATTTTTTTCAAAAATTCAAAAAAATTCAAAAATTCAAAATTTTTATTCGCTCAGAAAGCTTTAAAAAGTATCATTCGGGTCTCCTAGACTATGGCCAGGAACCTGCGATTGACACAATAAATTTCAGCTACCTGGGGTCTCGCCGAAACCAGTTTTGGCCAATTTTTAAGCCCCGGAGTTAATTTTTTTTTCAAAAATTCAAAAAAAAATTCTAAAATGCAATTTTTTTTTTCGCTCAGAAAGCTTCAAAAAGTATCATTCGGGTCTCCTAGACTATGACAAGGAACCTGCGATTGACACAATAAATTTCAGGTACCTAGCTCCGGATCTCGCCAAAACCGGTATGGGCCAATTTTCTGCACCGAAGTTGGATTTTTTTCAAAAATTCAAAAAAATTTGAAAAATTTAAAATTTTTTTTTCGCTCAGGAAGCTTTCAAAAATATCATCCAGGTCTCCTAGACTATGACAAGGAACCTGCGATTGACACAATAAATTTCAGGTAACTAGCTCCGGGTATCGCCGACACCGATTTGGCCAATTTTTAAGCCCCGGAGTTGAATTTTTTTCAAAAATTCAGAAAACTTTCAAAAATGCAATTTTTTTTTGCTCAGAAAGCTTGAAGTTCAGGCCTCCTAGACTATGACAATGAACCGGCGATTATCACAATAAATTTCAATTACCCATCTTCGGGTCTCGCCGATACCGGGTTTTGGCATTATTTTAAACCCAGGAGTAAATTTTTTTCAAAAATTCAAAATAATTTCAAAAATTCAAAAAAAAAATTTTCGCTCAGAAAGCTTCAAAAAGATTCATACAGGTCTCCTAGACTATGACAAGGAACCTGCGATTGACACAATAAATTTCAGGTACCCAGCTCCGGGTCTCACCGAAACCAGTTTTGGCCAATTTTTAAGCCCCGGAATTGAATTTTTTTCAAAAATTCATAAAAATTTCTAACATTAAAAAAAAAAAAAAAAAAAAAAAAAAAAAAAAAAAAAAAAAAAAAAAATTTGGGGCGGCCCGGTGGTATGATGGTAGCGGCGCCGGTCTTCACACGAACGGACTGGACCAAAATCCCATCCGGGCCAATCCCCCGTAGCAAGGACTGACTATCCGGCTACGTGGTAAAATAAGTCGATACGGCCAGGCCGTTCTAACGAAAAAAAAAAAAAAAAAAAAAAAAAAAAAAAAAAAAAAAAAAAAATTCGCTCAGAAAGCAGCAAAAAGATTCAAACAGGTCTCCTAGACTATGACAAGGAACCTGCGATTGACACAATAAATTTCAGGTACCGAGCTCCGGGTATCGCCGATACCGATTTGGCCAATTTTTAAGCCCCGGAGTTGAATTTTTTTTCAAAAATTCAGAAAACTTTCAAAAATGCAATTTTTTTTTTCGCTCAGAAAGCTTGAAGTTCAGGCCTCCTAGACTATGACAATGAACCGGCGATTATCACAATAAATTTCAAGTACCCATCTTCGGGTCTCGCCGATACCGGGTTTTGGCATTATTTTAAACCCAGGAGTAATTTTTTTTCAAAAATTCAAAATAATTTCAAAAATTCAAAAAAAAAATTTTCGCTCAGAAAGCTTCAAAAAGATTCATACAGGTCTCCTAGACTATGACAAGGAACCTGCGATTGACACAATAAATTTCAGGTACCTAGCTCCGGGTCTCGCCGATACCGGTTTTGGCCAATTTTTAAGCCCCGGAGTTGAATTTTTTTTCAAAAATAAAAAAAAATCTAAAATTTGAATTTTTTTTTTTTCGCTCAGAAAGCTTCAAAAAGTATCATCCAGATCTCCTAGGCTATGACAAGGAACCAGAGATTGACACAATAAATTTCAGGTACCTAGCTCCGGGTCTCGCCGATACCGGTTTTTGGCCAATTATCAAGCCCCGGAGTTAATTTTATCCAAAAAAACAAAACAAATCAAAAATTGCAAATTTTTTTTTTCGCTCAGAAAGCTTCAAAAAGTATCATACAGGTCTCCTAGACTATGACATGGAACCTGCGATTGACACAATAAATTTCAAGTACCCATCTCCGGGTCTCGCCGATGCCGGTTTTGGCCAATTTTTAAGCCCCGGAGTTAATTTTTTCCAAAAATACAAAAAAATCAAAAATTGCAAATTTTTTTTTTCGCTCCGAAAGCTTCAAAAAGTATCATACAGGTCTCCTAGACTATGACAAGGAACCTGCGATTGACACAATAAATTTCAGGTACCTAGCTCCGGGTCTCGCCGATACCGGTTTTGGCCAATTTTTAAGCCCCGGAGTTGAATTTTTTTTCAAAAATAAAAAAAAATCTAAAATTTGAATTTTTTTTTTCGCTCAGAAAGCTTCAAAAAGTATCATCCAGATCTCCTAGGCTATGACAAGGAACCTGTGATTGACACAATAAATTTCAGGTACCTAGCTCCGGGTCTCGCCGATACCGGTTTTGGCCATATTTTAAACCCCGGAGTTAATTTTTTTTTTTCATTCAAAAAAATTTCAAAAATTCAAAAAAAAAATTTTTCGCTCAGAAAGCTTCAAAAAGTGTCATTCAGGCCCCTTAGACTATGACAAGGAACCTGCGATTGACACAATAAATTTCAAGTACCCAGCTCCGGGTCTCGCCGATACCGGTTTTGGCCAATTTTTAAGCCCCGGAGTTGATTTTTTTTCAAAAATTCTAAAAAATTTCGAAAATTGAATTTTTTTTTCGCTCAGAAAGCTTCAAAAAGTGTCATTCAGGCCTCTTAGACTATGACAAGGAACCTGCGATTATCACAATAAATTGCAAGTACCCAGCTCCGGGTCTCGCCGAAACCGGTTTTGGCCAATTTTTAAGCTCCGGAATTGATTTTTTTCAAAAATTCTAAAAAATTCAAAAATTCAAAATTTTTATTCGCTCAGAAAGCTTTAAAAAGTATCATTCGGGTCTCCTAGACTATGGCCAGGAACCTGCGATTGACACAATAAATTTCAGCTACCTGGGGTCTCGCCGAAACCGGTTTTGGTCAATTTTTGAGCTCCGGAGTTGTTTTTTTTTTCAAAAATTCAAAAAAATTTCGAAAATGCAATTTTTTTTCGCTCAGAAAGCTTCAAAAAATATCATACAGGCCTCCTAGACTATGACAAAAAACCTGCGATTATCACAAAAAATTTCAGATACCTAGCTCCGGGTCTCGCCGATACCGGTTTTTGGTCAATTTTTAAGCCCCGGAGTTGTTTTTTTTTTTTTTTTCAAAAATTCAAAAAAATTTCAAAAATTCAAAATGTTTTTTTCGCTCAGAAAGCTTCAAAAAGTATCATCCAGGTCTCCTAGACTATGGCAAGGAACCTGCGATTATCACAATAAATTTCAGGTACCTAGCTCCGGGTCTCGCCGATTCCGGGTTTTGGCAATATTTAAAACCCCGGATTTAATTTTTTTTTTAAATTCAAAAAAATTTCAAAAATTAAAAAAAAAAATTTCGCTCAGAAAGCTCCAAAAAGATTCATACAGGCCTCCTAGACTATGGACAAGGAACCTGCGATTGACACAATAAATTTCAGCTACCTGGGGTCTCGCCGATACCGGTTTTGGCCAATTTTTAAGCCCCGGAGTTGTTCTTCTTTTTTTCAAAAATTCAAAAAAATTTCGAAAATTCAAAATGTTTTTTTCGCTCAGAAAGCTTCAAAAAGTATCATACAGGTCTCCTAGACTATGGCAAGGAACCTGCGATTGACACAATAAATTTCAGCTACCTGGGGTCTCGCCGATACCGGTTTTGGCCAATTTTTAGGCCCCGGAGTTGTTCTTCTTTTTTTCAAAAATTCAAAAAAATTTCGAAAATGCAATTTTTTTTTCGCTCAGAAAGCTTCAAAAAATATCATACAGGCCTCCTAGACTATGACAAAAAACCTGTGATTATCACAAAAAATTTCAGATACCTAGCTCCGGGTCTCGCCGATACCGGTTTTGGTCAATTTTTAAGCCCCGGAGTTGTTTTTTTTTTTTTCAAAAATTCAAAAAAATTTCAAAAATTCAAAATGTTTTTTTCGCTCAGAAAGCTTCAAAAAGTATCATACAGGTCTCCTAGACTATGGCAAGGAACCTGCGATTGACACAATAAATTTCAGCTACCTGGGGTCTCGCCGATACCGGTTTTGGCCAATTTTTAAGCCCCGGAGTTGTTCTTCTTTTTTTCAAAAATTCAAAAAAATTTCGAAAATTCAAAATGTTTTTTTCGCTCAGAAAGCTTCAAAAAGTATCATACAGGTCTCCTAGACTATGGCAAGGAACCTGCGATTGACACAATAAATTTCAGCTACCTGGGGTCTCGCCGATACCGGTTTTGGCCAATTTTTAGGCCCCGGAGTTGTTCTTCTTTTTTTCAAAAATTCAAAAAAATTTCGAAAATGCAATTTTTTTTTCGCTCAGAAAGCTTCAAAAAATATCATACAGGCCTCCTAGACTATGACAAAAAACCTGTGATAATCACAAAAAATTTCAGATACCTAGCTCCGGGTCTCGCCGATACCGGTTTTGGTCAATTTTTAAGCCCCGGAGTTGTTTTTTTTTTTTTCAAAAATTCAAAAAAATTTCAAAAATTCAAAATGTTTTTTTCGCTCAGAAAGCTTCAAAAAGTATCATACAGGTCTCCTAGACTATGGCAAGGAACCTGCGATTGACACAATAAATTTCAGCTACCTGGGGTCTCGCCGATACCGGTTTTGGCCAATTTTTAGGCCCCGGAGTTGTTCTTCTTTTTTTAAAAAATTCAAAAAAATTTCGAAAATGCAATTTTTTTTTCGCTCAGAAAGCTTCAAAAAATATCATACAGGCCTCCTAGACTATGACAAAAAACCTGTGATTATCACAAAAAATTTCAGATACCTAGCTCCGGGTCTCGTCGATACCGGTTTTTGGTCAATTTTTAAGCCCCGGAGTTGTTTTTTTTTTTTTTCAAAAATTCAAAAAAATTTCAAAAATTCAAAATGTTTCTTTCGCTCAGAAAGCTTCATAAAGTATCATACAGGTCTCCTAGACTATGGCAAGGAACCTGCGATTGACACAATAAATTTCAGGTACCCAGCTCCGGGTCTCGCCGAAACCGGTTTTGGCCAATTTTTAAGCTCCAGAATTGATTTTTTTCAAAAATTCAAAAAAATTCAAAAATTCAAAATTTTTTCTCGCTCAGAAAGCTTTAAAAAGTATCATTCAGGTCTCCTGGACTTTGACAAGGAACCTGTGATTAACACAATAAATTTCAGGTACCCATCTACGGGTCTCGCCGATACCGGTTTTGGCCAATTTTTAGCCCCGGAGTTGAATTTTTTTCAAAAATTCCAAAAAAATTCAAAAATTGAAAATTTTTTTTTCGCTCAGAAAGCTCCAAAAAGATTCATACAGGCCTCCTAGACTATGGACAAGGAACCTGCGATTGACAAAATAAATTTCAGGTACCCAACTCCGGGTCTCGCCGATACCGGTTTTGGCCAATTTTTAAGCCCCGGAGTTGTTCTTTTTTTTTCAAAAATTCAAAAAAATTTCAAAAATGCAATTTTTGTTTCGCTTAGAAAGCTTTAAAAAGTATCATACAGGTCTCCTAGACTATGACAAAAAACCTGCGATTATCACAAAAAATTTCAGGTACCTAGCTCCGGGTCTCGCCGATACCGGTTTTTGGTCAATTTTTAAGCCCCGGAGTTGATTTTTTTTTAAAAAATTCAAAAAATTTCAAAAATTCAAAATGTTTCTTTCGCTCAGAAAGCTTCATAAAGTATCATACAGGTCTCCTAGACTATGGCAAGGAACCTGCGATTGACACAATAAATTTCAGCTACCTGGGGTCTCGCCGAAACCAGTTTTGGCCAATTTTTAAGCCCCGGTGTTAATTTTTTTTCAAAAATTCAAAAAAAAATTCAAAAATGCAATTTTTTTTTTCGCTCAGAAAGCTTCAAAAAGTGTCATTCAGGCCTCCTAGACTATGACAAGGAACCTGTGATTAACACAATAAATTTCAGGTACCCATCTACGGGTCTCGCCGATACCGGTTTAGGCCAATTTTTAAGCTCCGGAATTGATTTTTTTCAAAAATTCAAAAAAATTCAAAAATTCAAAATTTTTATTCGCTCAGAAAGCTTTAAAAAGTATCATTCGGGTCTCCTAGACTATGGCCAGGAACCTGCGATTGACACAATAAATTTCAGCTACCTGGGGTCTCGCCGAAACCAGTTTTGGCCAATTTTTAAGCCCCGGAGTTAATTTTTTTTTCAAAAATTCAAAAAAAAATTCAAAAATGCAATTTTTTTTTTCGCTCAGAAAGCTTCAAAAAGTATCATTCGGGTCTCCTAGACTATGACAAGGAACCTGCGATTGACACAATAAATTTCAGGTACCTAGCTCCGGATCTCGCCAAAACCGGTATGGGCCAATTTTCTGCACCGAAGTTGGATTTTTTTCAAAAATTCAAAAAAATTTGAAAAATTTAAAATTTTTTTTTCGCTCAGGAAGCTTTCAAAAATATCATCCAGGTCTCCTAGACTATGACAAGGAACCTGCGATTGACACAATAAATTTCAGGTAACTAGCTCCGGGTATCGCCGACACCGATTTGGCCAATTTTTAAGCCCCGGAGTTGAATTTTTTTCAAAAATTCAGAAAACTTTCAAAAATGCAATTTTTTTTTGCTCAGAAAGCTTGAAGTTCAGGCCTCCTAGACTATGACAATGAACCGGCGATTATCACAATAAATTTCAATTACCCATCTTCGGGTCTCGCCGATACCGGGTTTTGGCATTATTTTAAACCCAGGAGTAAATTTTTTTCAAAAATTCAAAATAATTTCAAAAATTCAAAAAAAAAATTTTCGCTCAGAAAGCTTCAAAAAGATTCATACAGGTCTCCTAGACTATGACAAGGAACCTGCGATTGACACAATAAATTTCAGGTACCCAGCTCCGGGTCTCACCGAAACCAGTTTTGGCCAATTTTTAAGCCCCGGAATTGAATTTTTTTCAAAAATTCATAAAAATTTCTAACATTAAAAAAAAAAAAAAAAAAAAAAAAAAAAAAAAAAAATTTGGGGCGGCCCGGTGGTATGATGGTAGCGGCGCCGGTCTTCACACGAACGGACTGGACCAAAATCCCATCCGGGCCAATCCCCCGTAGCAAGGACTGACTATCCGGCTACGTGGTAAAATAAGTCGATACGGCCAGGCCGTTCTAACGAAAAAAAAAAAAAAAAAAAAAAAAAAAAAAAAAAAAAAAAATTCGCTCAGAAAGCAGCAAAAAGATTCAAACAGGTCTCCTAGACTATGACAAGGAACCTGCGATTGACACAATAAATTTCAGGTACCGAGCTCCGGGTATCGCCGACACCGATTTGGCCAATTTTTAAGCCCCGGAGTTGAATTTTTTTTCAAAAATTCAGAAAACTTTCAAAAATGCAATTTTTTTTTTCGCTCAGAAAGCTTGAAGTTCAGGCCTCCTAGACTATGACAATGAACCGGCGATTATCACAATAAATTTCAAGTACCCATCTTCGGGTCTCGCCGATACCGGGTTTTGGCATTATTTTAAACCCAGGAGTAATTTTTTTTCAAAAATTCAAAATAATTTCAAAAATTCAAAAAAAAAATTTTCGCTCAGAAAGCTTCAAAAAGATTCATACAGGTCTCCTAGACTATGACAAGGAACCTGCGATTGACACAATAAATTTCAGGTACCTAGCTCCGGGTCTCGCCGATACCGGTTTTGGCCAATTTTTAAGCCCCGGAGTTGAATTTTTTTTCAAAAATAAAAAAAAATCTAAAATTTGAATTTTTTTTTTTCGCTCAGAAAGCTTCAAAAAGTATCATCCAGATCTCCTAGGCTATGACAAGGAACCAGAGATTGACACAATAAATTTCAGGTACCTAGCTCCGGGTCTCGCCGATACCGGTTTTTGGCCAATTATCAAGCCCCGGAGTTAATTTTATCCAAAAAAACAAAACAAATCAAAAATTGCAAATTTTTTTTTTCGCTCAGAAAGCTTCAAAAAGTATCATACAGGTCTCCTAGACTATGACATGGAACCTGCGATTGACACAATAAATTTCAAGTACCCATCTCCGGGTCTCGCCGATGCCGGTTTTGGCCAATTTTTAAGCCCCGGAGTTAATTTTTTCCAAAAATACAAAAAAATCAAAAATTGCAAATTTTTTTTTTCGCTCCGAAAGCTTCAAAAAGTATCATACAGGTCTCCTAGACTATGACAAGGAACCTGCGATTGACACAATAAATTTCAGGTACCTAGCTCCGGGTCTCGCCGATACCGGTTTTGGCCAATTTTTAAGCCCCGGAGTTGAATTTTTTTTCAAAAATAAAAAAAAATCTAAAATTTGAATTTTTTTTTTCGCTCAGAAAGCTTCAAAAAGTATCATCCAGATCTCCTAGGCTATGACAAGGAACCTGTGATTGACACAATAAATTTCAGGTACCTAGCTCCGGGTCTCGCCGATACCGGTTTTGGCCATATTTTAAACCCCGGAGTTAATTTTTTTTTTTCATTCAAAAAAATTTCAAAAATTCAAAAAAAAATTTTTCGCTCAGAAAGCTTCAAAAAGTGTCATTCAGGCCCCTTAGACTATGACAAGGAACCTGCGATTGACACAATAAATTTCAAGTACCCAGCTCCGGGTCTCGCCGATACCGGTTTTGGCCAATTTTTAAGCCCCGGAGTTGATTTTTTTTCAAAAATTCTAAAAAATTTCGAAAATTGAATTTTTTTTTCGCTCAGAAAGCTTCAAAAAGTGTCATTCAGGCCTCTTAGACTATGACAAGGAACCTGCGATTATCACAATAAATTGCAAGTACCCAGCTCCGGGTCTCGCCGAAACCGGTTTTGGCCAATTTTTAAGCTCCGGAATTGATTTTTTTCAAAAATTCTAAAAAATTTCGAAAATGCAATTTTTTTTCGCTCAGAAAGCTTCAAAAAATATCATACAGGCCTCCTAGACTATGACAAAAAACCTGCGATTATCACAAAAAATTTCAGATACCTAGCTCCGGGTCTCGCCGATACCGGTTTTTGGTCAATTTTTAAGCCCCGGAGTTGTTTTTTTTTTTTTCAAAAATTCAAAAAAATTTCAAAAATTCAAAATGTTTTTTTCGCTCAGAAAGCTTCAAAAAGTATCATACAGGTCTCCTAGACTATGGCAAGGAACCTGCGATTGACACAATAAATTTCAGCTACCTGGGGTCTCGCCGATACCGGTTTTGGCCAATTTTTAAGCCCCGGAGTTGTTCTTCTTTTTTTCAAAAATTCAAAAAAATTTCGAAAATTCAAAATGTTTTTTTCGCTCAGAAAGCTTCAAAAAGTATCATCCAGGTCTCCTAGACTATGGCAAGGAACCTGCGATTATCACAATAAATTTCAGGTACCTAGCTCCGGGTCTCGCCGATTCCGGGTTTTGGCCATATTTAAAACCCCGGATTTAATTTTTTTTTTAAATTCAAAAAAAATTCAAAAATTAAAAAAAAAAATTTCGCTCAGAAAGCTCCAAAAAGATTCATACAGGCCTCCTAGACTATGGACAAGGAACCTGCGATTGACACAATAAATTTCAGCTACCTGGGGTCTCGCCGATACCGGTTTTGGCCAATTTTTAAGCCCCGGAGTTGTTCTTCTTTTTTTCAAAAATTCAAAAAAATTTCGAAAATTCAAAATGTTTTTTTCGCTCAGAAAGCTTCAAAAAGTATCATACAGGTCTCCTAGACTATGGCAAGGAACCTGCGATTGACACAATAAATTTCAGCTACCTGGGGTCTCGCCGATACCGGTTTTGGCCAATTTTTAGGCCCCGGAGTTGTTCTTCTTTTTTTCAAAAATTCAAAAAAATTTCGAAAATGCAATTTTTTTTTCGCTCAGAAAGCTTCAAAAAATATCATACAGGCCTCCTAGACTATGACAAAAAACCTGTGATTATCACAAAAAATTTCAGATACCTAGCTCCGGGTCTCGCCGATACCGGTTTTGGTCAATTTTTAAGCCCCGGAGTTGTTTTTTTTTTTTTAAAAAATTAAAAAAAATTTAAAAAATTCAAAATTTTTTTTTAGCTCAGAAAGCTTCAAAAAGTATCATACAGGTCTCCTAGACTATGGCAAGGAACCTGCGATTGACACAATAAATTTCAGCTACCTGGGGTCTCGCCGATACCGGTTTTGGCCAATTTTTAAGCCCCGGAGTTGTTCTTCTTTTTTTCAAAAATTCAAAAAAATTTCGAAAATTCAAAATGTTTTTTTCGCTCAGAAAGCTTCAAAAAGTATCATACAGGTCTCCTAGACTATGGCAAGGAACCTGCGATTGACACAATAAATTTCAGCTACCTGGGGTCTCGCCGATACCGGTTTTGGCCAATTTTTAGGCCCCGGAGTTGTTCTTCTTTTTTTCAAAAATTCAAAAAAATTTCGAAAATGCAATTTTTTTTTCGCTCAGAAAGCTTCAAAAAATATCATACAGGCCTCCTAGACTATGACAAAAAACCTGTGATTATCACAAAAAATTTCAGATACCTAGCTCCGGGTCTCGCCGATACCGGTTTTGGTCAATTTTTAAGCCCCGGAGTTGTTTTTTTTTTTTTCAAAAATTAAAAAAAATTTCAAAAATTCAAAATGTTTTTTTCGCTCAGAAAGCTTCAAAAAGTATCATACAGGTCTCCTAGACTATGGCAAGGAACCTGCGATTGACACAATAAATTTCAGCTACCTGGGGTCTCGCCGATACCGGTTTTGGCCAATTTTTAGGCCCCGGAGTTGTTCTTCTTTTTTTCAAAAATTCAAAAAAATTTCGAAAATGCAATTTTTTTTTCGCTCAGAAAGCTTCAAAAAATATCATACAGGCCTCCTAGACTATGACAAAAAACCTGTGATTATCACAAAAAATTTCAGATACCTAGCTCCGGGTCTCGTCGATACCGGTTTTTGGTCAATTTTTAAGCCCCGGAGTTGTTTTTTTTTTTTTTCAAAAATTCAAAAAAATTTCAAAAATTCAAAATGTTTTTTTCGCTCAGAAAGCTTCAAAAAGTATCATACAGGTCTCCTAGACTATGGCAAGGAACCTGCGATTGACACAATAAATTTCAGCTACCTGGGGTCTCGCCGAAACCAGTTTTGGCCAATTTTTAAGCCTCGGAGTTGAATTTTTTTTTCAAAATTCAAAAAAAATTTCAAAAATGCAAATTTTTTTTTTCGCTCAGAAAGCTTCAAAAAGTATTATTCGGGCCTCCTAGACTATGACAAGGAACCTGTGATTATCACAATAAATTTCAGGTACCCAGCTCCGGGTCTCGCCGAAACCGGTTTTGGCCAATTTTTAAGCCCCGGAGTTGAATTTTTTTCAAAAATTCTAAAAAATTTCAAAAATTGAAAACTTTTTTTTCGCTCAGAAAGCTTTAAAAAGTATCATTCAGGTCTCCTGGACTTTGAAAAGGAACCTGCGATTGACAAAATAAATTTCAGGTACCCAACTCCGGGTCTCGCCGATACCGGTTTTGGCCAATTTTTAAGCCCCGGAGTTGTTCTTTTTTTTTTCAAAAATTCAAAAAAATTTCAAAAATGCAATTTTTGTTTCGCTTAGAAAGCTTCAAAAAGTATCATACAGGTCTCCTAGACTATGACAAAAAACCTGCGGTTATCACAAAAAATTTCAGGTACCTAGCTCCGGGTCTCGCCGATACCGGTTTTTGGTCAATTTCTAAGCCCCGGAGTTGATTTTTTTTCAAAAATTCAAAAAATTTCAAAAATTCAAAATGTTTCTTTCGCTCAGAAAGCTTCAAAAAGTATCATACAGGTCTCCTAGACTATGGCCAGGAACCTGCGATTGACACAATAAATTTCAGCTACCTGGGGTCTCGCCGAAACCGGTTTTGGCCAATTTTTAAGCCCCGGAGTTAATTTTTTTTCAAAAATTCAAAAAAATTTTCAAAAATGCAATTTTTTTTTTCGCTCAGAAAGCTTCACAAAGTGTCATTCAGGCCTCCTAGACTATGACAAGGAACCTGTGATTACCACAATAAATTTCAGGTACCCAGCTCCGGGTCTCGCCGAAACCGGTTTTGGCCAATTTTTAAGCTCCGGAGTTGATTTTTTTCAAAAATACAAAAAAATCTAAAATTGCAAATTTTTCTATTCGCTCAGAAAGCTTTAAAAAGTATCATTCAGGTCTTTTCAAGTCAGGCTTTCTCAAAAGAGCCAAGAAACTTCCCGAGAACCCTCACCCCATCCCTTTCCGAAATCCTGGAGTCTCTCCTCATGACCTTAAACCTCCCGCAACCTTTGCAACTGATCGCTACTTGGGCCCTTCCTTACCTAAAGGGGATGATCAAACAGTGGCTGGCACAATGGCCGTGCTTGAGTATGATGGTCCGCCTGGACGACTAGTCTTCCAATGGCTAGCATCATACAATGGAACTGCAGAAGTTTGTTGGGAAAATTAGATTCTTTTAAAGCATTAGTGGGCGTACACAATTGTGATGTGTTCGCTCTCTGTGAAACCTGGCTATCGAAAGACATTACGCTTACCTTCCCGGGATATAACATAATCCGTGAAGATCGAATCTCTAGGGGTGGGGGGGTATTGATTGGTATAGGAAAGAGTCACAGCTTCTCCAGAATACCAACCCCAAGACAACAATGCATTGAAACTGTCGCAATAAAGGCTAGACTGGGAGATCGTCACGTGACAATTGCATCTGTTTATATCCCCCCGATAGCCAATAATGAAAAAGAAAAAATTGAAAAGTTCAAAGAGGATCTTAGGAAATTTAGCAACGGACTTGCCTGGACCGCTTTTGATCCTGGGAGATTTAAACTCCCATGGAATCGAATGGGGGAGCGATAAGGATGAGATTCGCGCTCCCATCATTCGAGAGTTCTGCGACAGGTTTGCGTTTTCAATCCTAAACTCAGGAGAGGCAACTAGGATGCCGACGCCTAAAAGTAGAGCAAGTGCACTGGATCTGTCTCTATGTTCATCAGCTATGGCCCTGGATTTTTGTTGGAAGGTCATCCAGGACCCTATCGGAAGTGATCACTTGCCGATAGAAATTTCCTATATCAAGGGAGGATGTCCAGTTAATGGGATTCCCGTCAAACGTGACTTGACGAAGAACATTGACTGGACAAGATACGGCGAATTAGTAGCCGCTTCGCTTTCTCTTGTAGATGATAATTTGCCTGTAAAGGAGTATGAAAATCTTGTTTTAGTGATAAACAAGTGCGCCCTTGAAGCTCAAACAAGGGGCACCCACCAAGCAAGGATATTTAAAAAACCCCCCACTCCTTGGTGGGACAAGGACTGCCAAGCGGCTTTTAATAAAAAGCGGGAGGTATTTAAAGCCTTCAGGGACACAGGTTCCAGGCCTTTATATGAGCAATATAAAGGCATGGAGAGGTTGTGCAAAAACCTTTTGAAGGCGAAAAAAAGGGATATTGGCGCAGATTCGTCAATAAGCTAGATCCTTCCACTTCGCTAAATTCGCTTTGGAAAATGGCTAGAAGGATGCGAAACAGCAACAACATAAACGAGAACGAATGTTTTTCTGGCGAATGGCTTAACGAGTTTGCTCATAAGTTTTTTCCCGATTTCGTTCCAGCGCAAAACTTCACCCAAGATGCGCCTGGTAGTAACCCAATTTTGGCCTTACCATTCACCATGGTGGAGCTATCTCTGGCTCTTCTTTCATGCAAAAATTCGACCCCAGGTCTGGATCAGGTTAGTAGCAAACTGCTTCAAAACCTACCAGACATGGGCAAGAAACGACTGTTGAGAATCTTTAACAATATGTTGGAACTTAACATCGTCCCGCAAGAATGGAGAGAAGTGAAAGTTGTCGCTATATTGAAGCCTGGCAAACCACCATCAAGACACGACTCATATCGTCCGATATCTCTGTTGTCGTGTCTGAGGAAACTCCTAGAAAGAATGATTCTTTTCCGACTAGAAGAATGGTTGGAATCCAACAACCTTCTCTCAAGTACCCAGTTTGGTTTCCGTAAAGCTAAGGGTACCAATGACTGTTTAGCGCTTCTGGTAACAGAAATTGAACTTGCTCGTGCTTGCAAGCAAAACATGGGGTCTATTTTTCTAGATATACAGGGGGCATTTGACTCAGTTTCTCCGCACAAACTGAGCCAAAAACTGCAAACCGCCGGGCTGGGACCTAAAATGAATAATTTATTATTCAATCTTTTGTCGGAAAAAGCTATGAATTTTAACAATGGTCACGTTCAATTGAAACGAACCAGCTACCATGGACTTGCACAAGGGTCCTGTCTGAGCCCCCTGCTATATAATTTTTATGTGAGTGAAATAGATTCTTGTCTAGCACCCAACTGCAGTATTAGACAATTGGCAGACGACAGCGTCATTTCAGTCGCTAGCAGGGACGCCGTCGAAATACAACAGGCTTTACAAATCACTCTGGATAACCTTGCCGAGTGGTCCGATAACCTTGGTATCAAGTTCTCTCCAACGAAAACAGAAATGGTAGTCTTTTCTCCTTTTAGCGACACCGAAAAAAACAGGGAGAAAGGACTATATGAACCTAACATTGATGTCTTTTTATATGGGGAAAAGTTATCAATCACCGACAATTTTCGATACCTTGGTGTTTGGTTCAATTCCAGGCTAAACTGGAGCATGCATATCACCCAGCTGATCAAAAAATGTTCAAAAAGAATCAACTTTCTAAGGACAGTCACAGGATTTTGGTGGGGCGCACACCCATCAGATGTCCTGCGTCTGTATAAGACTACGGTACTCTCCGTATTGGAATATGGAAGCATATGCTTCCATTGGGCATCCAATACGCAGCTCCTTAAGTTGGAGAGATTACAGTATCGTAGTCTTAGAATCGCACTAGGGAGCATGAAATCTACTCACAACATGTCCCTAGAAGTGATGGCCGGAGTGATGCCGCTGAGATTACGTTTTGAAATGCTGTCGCTTCGCCTTCTAGTTCGTTCTTCAGTATCAAATCCCTTGATCATAGACAATTTTAAAGCGCTTATAGAGACAGGTTCTAAGAGCAAAATCATTAAAATTTATAATGATTTTGTTGCTCTACAAGTCAATCCTAGCGCCCCACAAGCAGTAAACCGTGCTGCCCTTCCTGAGTGCTACAGTTCCATTGTTAGTACAGACTCCTCGTTGCGTGAGGAGATCAAGATCATTCCTCTTGATCTTCGTCCGAGAGTCGTACCGGGCATTTTTGTGAACAGGTACGGCCATATTGACAAAATGAACCAGTATTACACTGATGGATCATCCTCTGAGGAGGGCATTGGCTTCGGTGTGTATAGTGAGAATACCGAAGCCTTCTTCAAACTGAGGCAGCCATGTTCCGTGTTCACGGCCGAGCTTGCCGCAATTTTTTACGCACTATTGTTAATAGCAGCGAGTCCCCCGGATCAGTACTTCATATTTACAGATAGCCTTAGTGCTATTGAACCACTGAAAACTCCAAGGGCTGTTAAGAGCCAAGACTATTTTGTAGTAAAAATTGTTGAATTGCTCGGCTCAATGTTTAACAAGGCGTTCAGAATATCGCTAATCTGGGTCCCTTCTCACTGTGGAATTCCCGGTAACGAGAAGGCAGATTCACTGGCCAAAACAGGCGTCAGAGAAGGCGTTTTTTACGACCGATCCATCTTTTTCCATGAGTTCTTACGCACTCCACAGCAACTTTACCTGTCTCGTTGGCAGAGCATGTGGGAGGCGGATGAACTCGGGCGATACCTTTTCTCGGTCTCTCCGCAAGTGTCCCTGCGGCCTTGGTTCGGTGGGCTCCCTGTAGATCGTGCGTTCATTCGAATGATGTCCCGACTCATGTCGAATCATTTCGCATTGGATGCACATCTACAGCGTATCAATCTGTCAGATACAAAAGTGTGTGGCTGTGGGGTCGGATTCCATGATTTGGACCATCTTTTATGGTACTGCGTGGAATTCGAAACCGCCAGACCCTCCTTGATAGGAGCAGTCGAATCCAGCGGTAGAATCCCGGATACACCGATTCGAGATGTTTTGGCCTGCAGGGACATGAAATACATGAGGCTGATCTTTCGCTTCGCCAGGGACAACGGTCTTATCCTATGAATCCCATCCTTATTTCCCCGTGTATCCTTTCGCTCCCCATCCTTTGTTATTCGTTGTCGTTGTCCTTGTGAATTAATGTTTTTTGCAGTGCCATTTATAAACCGTTGAGGAAACAGTCGCCTTTGAG
The DNA here is from genome assembly GCF_943734725.1 of Anopheles marshallii. Taxonomy (NCBI): domain Eukaryota; kingdom Metazoa; phylum Arthropoda; class Insecta; order Diptera; family Culicidae; genus Anopheles; species Anopheles marshallii. Next base: position 42,762,949 of record NC_071327.1, read on the forward strand.
GACAACACCAAGGCCGCAAAAGGGAGGCAGACTAGACAGGGTGTTTGTATCGTCCAGTCTGTATACATTTGTTTGTTTTGTTTCAGTCACGTCATGGCCCATCGAAAAATGTCCAGTCCCGTCGGAAAATGTCGAACACAGGAGGTTGTTCCCGTAAAGACCGACGCCATAGCTCATGAGCCACACCACAAGCAATAGCTCCACAACCACAACAATAACCACAATAACATCACCGGACCTAGACCATCACACAAAACAATAGGACAAACAAAACGAAAAACAACAATAGTACAAAACCCAAAACGACACAAAACCAACATCCACCATACACCAACAACCAATCCAACCGAGTATGCCCGGGATAAGGCAATTCGCAAGGAGGAAATGCCTTGTAAAATTTTAAAGATTGTATAAACTCAACACTTTGTTGATAATACGGCAAACGCCGTCATCATGTAATAAATAAATAAATAAATGAATTTTTTTTCGCTCAGAAAGCTTTAAAAATTATCATTCAGGTCTCCTAGACTATGACAAGGAACCTGCGATTGACAAAATAAATTTCAGGTACATAGGGTCTCGCCGAAACCGGTTTTGGTCAATTTTTAAGCCCCAGAGTTGAATTTTTTTTCAAAATTCAAAAAAAATTTCAAAAATGCAATTTTTTTTTTTTCGCTCAGAAAGCTTCACAAAGTGTCATTCAGGCCTCCTAGACTATGACAAGGAACCTGTGATTATCACAATAAATTTCAGGTACCCAGCTCCGGGTCTCGCCGATACCGGTTTTGGTAAATTTTTAAGCCCCAGAGTTGAATTTTTTTTCAAAATTCAAAAAAAATTTCAAAAATGCAAATTTTTTTTTTCGCTCAGAAAGCTTCAAAAAGTGTCATTCAGGCCTCCTAGACTATGACAAGGAACCTGTGATTATCACAATAAATTTCAGGTACCCAGCTCCGGGTCTCGCCGAAACCGGTTTTGGCCAATTTTTAACCTCCAGAATTGATTTTTTTCAAAAATTCAAAAAAATTCAAAAATTCAAAATTTTTTCTCGCTCAGAAAGCTTTAAAAAGTATCATTCAGGTCTCCTGGACTTTGACAAGGAACCTGCGATTGACACAACAAATTTCAGGTACCTAGCTCCGGGTATCGCCGATACCGGTTTTGGCAAATTTTTAAGCCCCAAAGTTGAATTTTTTTCAAAAATTTAAAAAAATTTCAAGAATTCAAATTTTTTTCGCTCAGAAAGATTCAAAACGTATCATTCAGGCCTCCTAGACTATGACAATGAACCGGCGATTATCACAATAAATTTCAAGTACCCATCTCCGGGTCTTGCCGATACCGGTTTTTGGCCATATTTTAAGCCCCAGAGTTAATTTATTTCAAAAATTCAAAAAATTCAAAAATTCAAATTTTTTTTTTTGCTCAGAAAGCTTTAAAAAGTATCATACAGTTCTCCTGGACTATGACAAGGAACCTGCGATTATCACAAAAAATTTCAGGTACCCATCTCCGGTTCTCGGCGAAACCAGTTTTTTGCCAATTATTACGCCCCAGAGTTGATTTTTTTTCAAAAATTCAAAATATTTTTTCTGCTCAGGAAGCTTCAAAAAGTATCATTCAGGCCTCCTAGACTATGACAAGGAATCAGCGATCAGCACATAAAATTCAGGTAACAGGTTGGCTGATAAGTCCCCGGTCTGACACATAGATGGCGCCGCTAGTATTAAATGCATAATATTTTTTATATAGTACCAACCTTCAAATGATTCGTGTCAAAATTTGACGTCTGTATATCAATTAGTTTGTGAGACAGAGCGTCTTTTGTCAAGCAACTTTTGTGCAAGTGTTGTTCCACCAAGACAACGCACCGTGCCACAAGTCATTGAGAACGATGGCAAAAATTCATGAATTGGGCTTCGAATTGCTTCCCCACCCACCGTATTCTCCAGATCTGGCCCCCAGCGACTTTTTCTTGTTCTCAGACCTCAAAAGGATGCTCGCAGGGAAAAAATTTGGCTGCAATGAAGAGGTGGTCGCCGAAACTGAGGCCTATTTTGAGGCAAAACCGAAGGAGTACTACCAAAATGGTATCAAAAAATTGGAAGGTCGTTATAATCGTTGTATCGCTCTTGAAGGGAACTATGTTGAATAATAAAAACGAATTTTGACAAAAAAAAATGTGTTTTTCTTTGTTAGACCGGGGACTTATCAGCCAACCTGTTAGAGAGGTTGCTACGACATCACAACCACAGCTATCGATTCCCATTCCTAAATTTGGGGTAGATCACGGGCTAAGCCAGTTTTTTGTATGCGTTTTGACGTTTCCAGGCTTATCCGCTTACAGCTCGCCATACAAATGGCAAGCCAAGTTAAGCCTAGGAAAGAAGGATTAGATTGGTTTCTCAATGAAAGTACCCAAGTACCCAAAACCCAAACTCGACAAATGTCAAAACAAAGAATTTTCCCACTAGGCAAACAAGTGCTCGAACCTGCATGCAACGTCCTAATTTTGTGTCACCGGGCCCAGGTCCATACAAATATGAGGACGTTTTTGTATAGGCTGAGGAGAAAATGAGGACGTTCTGCTACGAGCTTCTGAGGGTGTGTGAGTGAGCGTTTGCAGCCCGGGAGTATGCATGTGTGAGTGAGATCGCTCGGTTTGTGCATGTAGTAGTGATTTTCGTTTTCTTTCTCCCAGCTGATTAATTTTGAATTGTCAGTTCGATAATAAAAAAGGTTAATTGTATTTATTTCTTGATATTTAAGTTTTACATTTTTTTCACAGTTTAGAATTGAAACTTTAAAACATAAACCTAATTAATGCTACAATTAACACAACGACGCACAAACTAAATCCGAACGCCTTCAATTCGCTCTTGTTGAATTTTCTTGTCGACAGCATCTCATTGCATCAGGCAGCGCCTCGTTGAGTACCATTTCCTCAAAGCGTGAACTGAGAGAAATATCGCATTACAGGACGTATTTCGTTTCTCCTAGATTTTGGTTTGATTCTCCTTCTTTATCTGCCATGATGATTGCACTTGAATAGAAAAAAAATCTTATATAAGCACTAAGTATGTAATTAATTATCAATAATCGTTATGACGATAAGCGCTCTAGTCAAGCGTACAGCACTGTGAGGAATTTTACAGTTAGCAAACTGATTGCAATAATAAAATGCAACAAACATTGCAGGAAGGAGACAAAATATTTTCTATTCACTCTTCTTGAACGCACTTGAAATGATTTTTTATGTTATCATATTTACCTTTTGAAATCAGCATCGATGAATTCATCCGTTGAATTACATCGATCGATCGGTGCATCCCGTGTTCTGTAAATAGAATAAGACGAATCGATTTAATTGGCAATAAACAATAAGGAAATAATTTGGTATCAATTAAAACTCAAACGATAAATACTTACTTTTCATTTATATTTGCACTAAAATGCTCGACAACGGGGTGTCTGCATCCGAAATTTCTGGAACAGGCTCTCCTTCGCAACTTCTCTATTGTCTCGTCATCGTCGTACAGAGTGGAAGCATGTTTCTCCGTATCACCATACTTGGATATGCGGGCCAATCCCAGCAACTTGAACGGATGATGCTGGATGGAAAACAGGAGAGACATATGTAGTCAAGAAGGCCCTCCAGAGGTTCTTGGAGGATTGAGTGCAGGGTCAAATGGTTGCGTTAATGAGTTGATTTTGTATTCTGTAAATGAGATAAAGTTATTAAATATTATGGCTTTCTTAGGAAATAATAAGAATTAAAACTAAACTGAATTGTTCAATACTTAGCTCTTGGTTAGCGAAACGAGGATTGTGTTCTAGCATGCTATGTTGGCAGTACAGATCTCAGTCTACATTATCGCACAGCTGAGGGCCACATCCAAGTATATTGGGTTGATCGACACGACACGACGATCGTTGTTTGAATCGATTGCCATCATACTACCGGACATCCCCTGTTGAATGATTAGGTGGAATTAGATTTGTTGGTACTGGTAAGAATATTAATATAATAAAAATGTGGTTTCCCATGATATCAACTAAAGACTAAACGATAGCCACAACCCACCCAGTAGGTAACACGCAAAATGAGCATCTTTTTAAACAAAGATCGTACATGACGGAACCGCAACCCAACGCAGCAGACGGAGAATCGCGCACAGCAATCCTATCCGGGCAAGTGATTTTATTACACCAGAAACACGCCACAAGTAAACCATTTTCGTAAAATACATGATACTCGGAGAGGCACGGAAGCTCAGTTTCACATAAGCACAAAAATAATTAATATAAGATTCATCTTCTTCGCCATTTGGAAAATGTCCGCCTGGTTTGCGAAACGAGATTTAAGAACGCAGGATCTTTCATCTAACCTCACTTTTACACTCACAACACCACACTAAGCGTTTTGCTCAGAATCGAAAGGTTGCGACCAAACATTAACATTAGAACATTAATGTTCAACCATAGTTAATAGTTATAACAAGTACCATAGTTATAACAAGTTAATGTTCAACTTTATATTATATCGCATTTCCCACTTTCTATTCCTGCGTTTCTAAAACTCTCAGCAACAACGCGTTTTTCAGGCTTATTTATTGGTCCGGAACAACTCTTTTGCTAAAAAAAAAATTAGTATTATATCTCCATTCTTATGCTTTTGCGCGCCTATCACCGATTTTGCGACCGACTTGTCATTTATTCGCTATACAAAAAGGAGGACATTTTAGTATGGGCTGAGGAGATCATGAGGACGTTCTGCTGCAAGCATATGCGTCTGGTACAATTGGTCTTACATTATTATAAGTGTAGGAAAACGATTGCACTTATTAAAGCTCATGCCCGCTGATGCCGGCACCGAAACAGAACCGGAAGCCTCCAATGCATCGAATTCTTCCAGAAGTTCTCTCTCTACCTCTTCAAGATAGCGACGGCGCTTCCGATACAGGGATGATTTCGACGACATGTTTTAAATTGGTCCGTAAATACTCCTTTTTCTAAAAAGATGCGAAATGCGTTAGTTCAGTTTGGCTTCTGTTTTGTGTATGTTTACCCGGCTTCCTTGGACTTGTCATTTCTTTGCCTACACGCGTTTCATGCACACCAATACAAACACACAAGTAAATTCACTGTGTACAGACACGTTCGAGTGGATCGAAATTGGTCGTTGGTCTTCTTGAGAGTAGGACAGACATACTCTAAAATGAGAAGGCAATATCAAATCTTGTGTGCAACCACAAATGTGTGGGTCAAGTGAGGTTGGCGGGTAGAGGAACTTGTGAAAAACTACTCGAATTGTCTAGGGGGTTGCTAGCTGGTCTGAGCCAGGTTAGGCCAAGTTTCCCATGTGCAAAAAAGGTAAACAAATTTTTTTTAACGAAAAGAACTGAAAAAGGATTATTTTTATAATCAGACTTGTATATTATTTCAAATACATTGAAATTAAAATCAAATTACTAAACTTAAATCGATTTTTCTCAAATTTTAGTTTCACAAAAATGATCCCTTGTGTCATTCCTTATGTCAAAATGCTATGTCTTTTACGAATCTGTACAGAATGATACAGCCCGGTACCTGGATTATTTGACAGATAGAGGCTTAAACCTTAAGCTTTCTAACTTTTGGGATGATCTACCCCTTTGATGGTCAATATGAGCAATGGCCCAAATTCAAGGCAATATTTTGCGACCTGATGAAACGGTCCAATGTATCAGATGCAGTGAAATTACATCATCTTAATAACGCCTTGACAGGCAGTGCGGCAGGCATTCTCAATGCAAGTATCATAAGTAACAACAATTTCCAAAGTGCTTGGGAAATCTTAGAAAATCGATTCGAAAATCCACTAATAATCGTGGACAAGCACATCAGTGGACTACTGCAGTTGAAACCTGTTCAAAAGGAATCAGCAAAGAGCTTAAGAGATCTTATGGAAAAATGTAAATCCCACGTGGATGGGTTACGGTTTATGAACAAACCTATCGATAATACTAGCAATCTGATAATAACGCACATTTTAGTGTCCTGCCTTGACATGGAAACTCGGAAATTATGGGAACGTACAATTAAAGCTGGTGAGTTTCCTGAGCTGAATTCTACCATGGAATTCATTTTACGACAATGTGAAGTCCTAGAACAGTGTGTACCTGAAGTGAAAGGCAAACCATCAAGTGCCAAGGCATACACTGCTGCAGTTGTTAAAACCTCGCCCACTTGTGTTATGTGCAAAGAACCGCACCTTATTCATAAATGCTCGGCATTTTTAGAATTGTCCAATGCAGCCAAAAGGGCAAAACTTATTGAATTAAAGCTCTGTTTTAATTGTCTTGGTGTAGGCCATCAGACACAAAGATGCACATCGAAATGGACATGCCGTATATGTCGGCACAAACACCATATGGGGCATGGGGAATCAAGTGCCAAACCAACCCAAGTGAATAGCTTACCAACTCAAACATCTACCGAACCAAGCTCTGGTTCCGTGGCATTAAGTGTGAATAATGTGACAACTACGACTGTATTACTATCAACAGTCCTGCTATATATAATAGATGAGTATGGAACTAAAAATCAAGCAAGAGCATTACTTGATAGTGGTTCTCAAGCTATTTTATAACTGGTTATAAGCAATTTTATAACTGGTAGATTGGCACAGATATTGCGATTGCCATGTCAATCGGTTGATATCCCTCTGACAGGGATTGGTGGCAGCACAGGCACCAACGTAAAGCATAAAGTTCAAGCGACAATCTGTTCCCGATTGTCATCATTTTCAACCATAGTAGAATTTTTAGTACTATCGAAGCCAGCAATTGATATGCCTCGAGAATCGTTTGATGTTCGTGGATGGAAGGTACCCAAAGAATGTGTGTTGGCTGATCCGTCTTTCAATGTTGCTAGCAGTATCGACATGATTCTGGGAGCGGAATATTTCTTCGATCTTCTTGAGAATGGACGGATATCATTGAGAGCTGAACTACCTACATTACAAGCAACCAAATTTGGATGGATAGTTAGTGGAATTGCAACAGTCCTTCCTTCAACACCAACCATGTGCGCTGTTGCAATGCAGTCTAATAACATCGATAATCTACTGAAAAGATTCTTTTCCATTGAAGATATCAGTGACTCTCCAAACTAGAGCGTAGAGGAGCAGCTTTGTGAAGAACACTATACCAAAACGTCCACACGAGATGATGATGGTAAATATGTGGTACGACTTCCTCGCAAACCTGAATCAGTTGGAACTCTAGGTGAGTCTAAACCAATAGCTTTACGACGGTTTTTAGCTATCGAGCGTCGATTGCAACGAGATCCAGACACTCGGAGCGCATATACTGAATTCATGGATGAGTACCTACGCTTGGGTCACATGAGTAAAGTAGAAACCATCGACGCAGCAAAGGAAACATATTATCACCCACACCATCCAGTTTTTAAAGCTGACAGCACCACCACCAAATGTCGAATTGTATTCGACGCATCAAGTGCCACTACATCTGGAGCATCATTAAATGATACGTTGATGGTTGGGCCAACCATCCAAGAAGACGCCTTTTCAATTCTTCTACGATTTCGAACAAAGATTGTAGCTGTTACAGCAGATGTGGCCAAAATGTATAGACAGGTTTGGGTACATCCTGAGGACCGATCTCTACAACGAATATTATGGCGAAAGATTTTCCTTATGATCCTATTCAAGAATATGAATTGAACACTGTAACCTACGGAACAGCATCGGCTCCATTCCTAGCAATTAGATCATTAAAACAAGTCTTCGACGATCATGCTGAAGAATTTCCTATTGCTGCAACCCGTTTTCGTGATTTCTACGTAGACGACTTCGTATCCGGTGAAGAAACAACTACAGCAGCTCACATTTTGCAACATCAGATGGAACAGCTATGCAACAAAGCAGGATTTGCTATACGAAAGTGGGCATCTAATGAACCTGTAATACTTTCAGAAATTGAAGAGCAAAATCTGGCAACCAGCCCGTTTTCAAGCATTGACAGTGAGGGAGCTTTGGCCACGCTCGAGCTCGTTTGGGATCCATCATCTGACACACTACGTTTTAAGTTCAACATTCCCAAGACAAGTAAAGCCATCACCAAAACCAAGCTCCTTTCATGCATAGCTAGAATATACGACCCACTAGGAATAATTGACCCTGTTAAAGCCATGGCAAAGCAATTCATGCAACGAGTCTGGACTCTCACCAACGAAAAGGCTCAGCCATTGGGATGGAAAGATGAACTTCCTGTTTCGATGCAGATTGAATGGATGAAGTTTCAATCTCAGTTGGAACATTTGCAAAGTGTTCAAATTCCTCGAGTAGCGGTTGGCTGAACATCGGGAAACAAGCAGCTTCATTTCTTTTGCGATGCTTCCGAAAAGGGATATGCCGCCTGCTGTTATATTCGCAACGAAGACGCCACTGGAAAGGTAACCATGCATTTAATTACGTTGCACGTGTGATCGTATTTCTTGATTCACATCCGTTCGTCTGCATGTCATCCGATCAGTGGAGCTAGACGACATTATCGCCGATTGTTGGAACTTCTCCCCTACGGAAACGGTTGCACTTGACTCTCATCCGTTCGTCAGAAGGCTAGCCCCATACAACACGACACCAGTTATAGATCAACGCAGGTCCCCTACGGAAGAAGACGCATTCTTGCAGCCCGACACTCCGGAAGCCAACACATCCCCTTCATGCGCGATTCTAGATAGCAATCAGTTCCCGAAAGGTATAAAAGGACAGGGAACATAGAATTAGGTGATTCATTTTACACTTAGTTTTGTACTGGTAGGAAGTTGTCCCGCGAATTGCCACTAATAATAAATAAAAATTATTTTTTTTATTATAAACCTGTGGTGAACCGCATAATTATTTATTTGTATCCAAAACCAAGGTTACTCCACTGAAGAGCAAACACTCCTTTCCAAGATTAGAATTGTGCGCAGCCCATTTGGCGAGCCAGTTGTATGAACGGCTACGGAAATCAGTACCAATAACGGCTCCTACAGTTTTTTGGACTGATTCAATGGTTGTAATTCACTGGCTTCGAGCTCTTCCGAATAATTGGAAACCATTTGTTGCGAACAGGGTTTCACAAATACAACAAAATACTGAAGGATGAACTTGGCGTCACATACCTGGAATCGTCAACCCGGCTGATGTGGCCTCACGAGGGTGTTTGAGTCTTGACCTTCTAAAAAAATCCCTATGGTGGCAGGGACCACCATGGATTTACCAGCCCAAGGAGAACTGGCCCAATTCATCCCCAACAGCAAATACTGAAGACATACAAGCAGAACAACGAGCATCCACGGTCGCATGTACGGTAACAAACTTTACACCTAACCCTATCTTCAGTCTATACTCATCCTTTTCCAAGTTGCGAAGAATCATCGCTTACTGCTGTCAATTCATGAACCGTTGCACTAAACGACGTTCATATCACAGCAAAGGATTGACCACAAAAGATCTGAGGGAAGCTGAAGATGCTTTGTGTAGACTTGCTCAACGCGACAGCTTCAGCACCGAGATACAAATGCTACAACGAAACAAGCCAGTCTCCGCTTCATCAAAATTAAAGTGGCTTCATCCAAAACTAGGATCAGATGACATCATACGAGAAGGAGGTCGATTGGAGCATTCTTCACTACATGAAGATATGAAACATCCTCTTTTGGTTCCAAATGGCCACCCATTAGCCAACTTGCTCATGCAGCATTTTCATCTCTCCTTACTCTCCATACTCTTACTCTCTCCTCTCCATGGAGGACCACAGCTCATGCTGAGTTACAGCCGTCAACGGTACCGGATTATTGGAGGACGAAATGTGGCTCGAAAGGTTTACCATCAGTGTCATACGTGCTTTCGTGCTCGCCCAACATCTACAGAAACGATAATGGCAGACTTACCAGCTGGAAGAGTTCAAGCAGCACGCCCATTCTCTATAACTGGAATAGATTACTGTGGACCAGTAATGGTAAAGGGTCCTCATCGTCGAGCCGTAGCCACAAAGGCGTATGTAGCTATTTTTGTCTGCTTTGTGACCCGAGCCGTACATGTCGAGCTAGTGTCCAACTTAACAACAGAGGCCTTTCTATCAGCGTTGCGACGATTCATATCTCGACGTGGTATTCCATCCGAAATCCACTCAGATAACGCGACCAACTTCAAAGGCGCGCAACACGTGTTGTATGATTTGTACAAACTTTTTCATTCCTCAGATCATCAACATGCCATAAAGACGTGGAGTTTAGAAAAGGGAATCACTTGGAAGTTCATCCCACCTAGAGCTCCTCATTTCGGAGGATTGTGGGAAGCAGATCGACTAAACACCACCTGTTGTGAGTATTGGGATCATCAACGCTGTCGTTCGAGGACATGGCAACTCTTCTGGTCGAGATCGAGTGTTGTTTGAACTCTCGACCCATCACCCCGATGAATGACGACACCACGGATCTAACGGCGCTCACTCCAGGTCATTTTTTGATTGGATCATCGCTACATCAGATTCCGGATGTTGATGTCACACATATTCCCGAGCATCGACTGAACCATTGGCGACACGTGCAACAACTGATGAGAAGTTTCTGGGATCGATGGCACCGTGAATATCTTCAACAGCTCCAAACACGTACCAAAGATCAAAGAGGATAACGAGGAGGTTATCAAAGAGGATAACGTACCATCCACTCGGTGGCCGATGGCACGTATAGTTGAATGCCATCCAGGAAAGGACGGGCGTGTTAGAGTAGTTACATTGCGTACAAGTAAAGGCACCACAACGACGGGAAACATTCTAAAAATATGCGTACTTCCGACAGTAGAAAGGAGAAATTAAAATTGGTCAATTTTAAGGTGGCAGAATGTTCAGTATTCGTATTCATTAGAACAGTCGCGCCATCTAGGTGTCGGCGTCGACACCTTTAAAGAAAACAGTTGGAAGGTTTCAAAGTAAGAATTGCTAGCTGGGTTAAAAAAGTTAGAGATTTTCATGTAATGTATCGCTATTAACGCACTACCATGGTCAGTGGGTAGACCATGCGAAATGAATAAAAAACAGAGAAATATAGAATAGAAAGATTAGAAATAGAAAACAAAGATTTGGAGACTGAGTTTTTTTAATTCTACATCCTTTAAAACACCTAGTGTTTGAATCTGTAAGGAGTCCTTGGCGGGTAGCGACTTACAGACACTCATACACGTTCCCCGGTGTATTTATATATCTTTGCTAGTGTTTTTGGTTCCTCCTTCCTCCCTCCTGCGGTTTGGTTAGTTCGGCGTGTCCAACAACCACTCTCGTACCCCTTTCTCTCCTTCCTTCTTCCCAGGACGGTCAGTTCGGCGTGTCCAACGGCCATCCTTATTCCTCTCTATCCAGGGCGGTCAATTTGGCGTGTCCAACGACCACTCCTCTTACCTCTCCCATCCTCTTCCGATACCAAAAATTCTCTCCGGAGTAGGTCGTACCCTACACCGATCATAGACCACTCGTTTATCTGTTTTCTATGAAAAACCCATCTAGCAGACTTACAAAATTTCGCTTAGCTTTGGAAGAATATTCATTTTCATTTTTTTATAAAAAAGGGAAGGAGAACGTTGTAGCTGACACATTGTCACGTTTAACAGTGAAGGAGTTAAAAGATATGAGCGCGGAAGCATTAATAACTACGCGCGCAAAAACACATCATGAAGATCAAGAAGATCAAAAGATTACGGATCAACCTGAAGCTAGTAAAGTTAAATACATTGAATTACTACTGAGTCCCAATACACAAAACCTTACAATAACCGAAGATAACTGTACCTCACATCAATAGCTTGGTTCGCTTACGAGGAATCTTGACGCAGATGAAAGGTCATGTTAAAGAGTTGAAGAAAAAAGTATATTTAATTGTAAGGAAAAAAGATCAACATACTACAGAGTTTATGAAACAAATGAAAACACTCAATATAAAAGGAATGCCCAAAATTCTAGTGCTGAATGAGGATGTAAAATTTATACCAGAGAATGAGCCCATTTTGCCCACTGCGGGGCACGCCGGGATCCAACGCACATTGAAAACAATTAAACTATGTTACACATGGAAAGGGATCGATCAGGATGTTAAGAAGATGATAAAGAATTGCGCCGAATGTCAAAGATATAGGCATGTGAATGAACCGAAAATACCACTAAAAATAACCACAACAGCCACCAAAGTAATGCAGAAGATATTCTTGGATCTTGTAGGGCCTTTCGTTAATTCAGAAGGATTTCAGTACATCTTAACTACCCAATGCGACCTAACAAAATTCAATTCAAATTCATCACCGCAACTCCTATAAAAAACAAACAAACTGATACAGTGGCACAAGCATTCGTAGAAAACGTTATACTTAAATATGGAGTGCCAGAATGTATTTGTACAGACCGTGGTACTGAGTTTATGTCATCGTTATTTAAAGATATTTGTACGATACTCAGGATAGATAAATTAAACTCAACCGCCTATCACCACGAAACCATTGGAGCATTGGAAAATTCACACAAAATGTTAGGGAACTTCCTGCGGATATTTAGTAACAATAACTCCCTAGACTGGAGTCAATGGGTGTTTAGGGGGTTACTCCGTAGTTCGGAGCCCTTATTTTATTCCTCCTTCCTTCTTTGTTGGGACTAAGCCACTCTTCGGTCCTCCTTGGGGTTGCAGCGAGATGTTCGTCGGTTGACGGGGAAACGATAACTAGTAGAAGGATTTTCTTGTCGGAGATCGGAGCGATAACTAGCAGAAGGTCTTCCTCGTTGGGGACCGGAGCGATAACTACTTTTCGTTCGGACATGCCACCGCTTTTATACTGTGCTGGCTATGTCTCGAACTTTCCTGTCTCCTTACAATTCCTGTTTGATCCTGTCTGTTTTTCGATTGTTCGCCTATTCTTTCGTTCGTCTCATACAAACAAGGATCTTATTGTTCTAGCTTTACCGGTTGTCTAGTTTGGGTGTTGCGCCTATGAGTATGCAACAATGTAACATCGTGTAAATATGTTAGTGTAGTTTTTAGGTATAGAATAGGTCTTAGTGTAAGTAACATTGTAAATTGTAGGTGAATACAATAATTTCAGTCTTAACTTAAACCCCCAGACGTAAAGGTCACAATAACGATCCGAAAGAACAGCGAGCTATCGAACATTTGGTCCTTCGAACCGGATCCCGCAGAATGAAGTTGTGCAGTTTAGGAAAGTGTTGCTGCGTACTAGTGTTAAAAGGGAGAATATTCGATAAAGACTTTCGGTAGAAAATCGTTGTGCGTAGGCAAACAAAAGACATTTATCGTAGTGACGCTTGTATGTGACGTTGCGTGTAAGGGTTTAACGATTAAGGCCAACGGATAAAAACTGCTAATAAGCGTATCGCAGTGTGATCAAGCTTAAATTGAAAACAGTCGGTGGATAGCACAAGTTGCAAGACAAAACGGTTCAAATTGATTGTTGGAGTAGGTTGCTTGCGCGTTGTCGTGTCGGTCAGTAACCTGAGTACACCATCGCTTCGTCAATTTGGGCGCGTAAAGTTGGCGTCAGTGCGGCCATAATAGTGTACAGTGGGACAATTCAGTACGTCGTGTGGACAAAAGAAATAAAATAAAATAAACACAAGTTTAATTAAATCGTTGCAATGCCGCCAGAAAATAAAATGAAAAAAATAGCAAGGGTGTATAAGGATCGTCACTCGTGGATAGAAGCGTTCGTCGAATTTGTAGACAATTATAATGATTCCGTGCATCGTGCAGAGTTACCAAGTCAAGTGAAGGCGTTAGAGGAAGCAAAGGGGGCATATGAGGATGCAAGAGAAAAACTATTGCTGGAAGATGAGGAGGCTGACGAGGTACAGATGCGTAATGATCGAAAGGAGTTTTATAAAAAATACCATAAAGTGAAAGGTTTCATTATGGATTTGCAAAAGGCTGATGAAAGTGCGCATCCGATTGCGAATAGCACAATGGCAAATACAACGTCCGCGAGTGTTAAAATGCGTTTACCAAAACTAGAACTGCCAACGTTTGATGGGAACATTACACAGTGGGTGACATACAAGGATCGTTTTGTGTCATTAGTGCATGATGTACCGGAACTTCCTGAGGTGGCAAAACTTCAGTATCTGTTAGCGTCGCTAAAGGGAGAAGCTGCACTGCAGTTTGAACATGTGCCACTCGAAGACAAGGGCTACGCACCAACGTGGGAGACCCTACTGCAGAGATACGACGATAACAAGATCCTTCGGAGGGAATACTTCAAGGCACTGATTCAGCTGGAACCTATGAATGCTACAACATCATCGGAACTGACCAGAGTAGTAAATGAGACAAGACGATTAGTTCAAGGAATGAAACGGCTTGATGAACCCGTACAACACTGGAATACGCCACTCACGACGCTGGTAACGTATAAACTCGATAAGACCACTTTAATGTATTGGGAACAATTTGCAGTGGAAAACCTGACCGACAGCTACGAGCAATTGATGGAGTTTTGCGAAAAACGTATTCGCATCTTAAATAGTACCGCTCTCCACAGCGTCGGAGTAATTGGCACGAGAGCCGCTACAAGGGTCTACCAGCGAAATCGTGTTCCAGATCAGAAGATGAACAGAACATCCCAATCATATTCAGTTACATGTGCAGCCCAATCATCGCGTAACGAGAAGAAAACTTGTCCAGCTTGCAATGCAGATCACTCCCTTGATAGCTGTACAAGATTCAGGGAAATGTCAATTCTTCAGCGTGAAGCTTTGGCGAAGAATCACCGACTATGTTTTAGCTGCTTTAAGGCGAATCACCAAATAAGGTTTTGTCGAAATAGTACCAAGTGCAATAATTGTCATGGCAGACATCATACACTTTTGTGCAAACGGCAAGAAGCAGATAAGGTGTCAGCAAAGGTGATATCACAGTCAACAGCAGAGGAGGTGGAAACAGCGACAATTAATGCCACCACTCGAGAATCTGGCAGGTCAAAAACGATGGTGTGGCTATCGACGGCAGTGGTGTTGATTTGCGGAAGTAATGGAGAGGAGATGCCCGCGAGAGCTCTGTTGGATCAAGGATCCCAATCGAATTTTATATCTGAACGACTGGCCCAGCAATTAAGATTAAAGAGAATCCGAGTTTCGAACCCCTTATCCGGAATAGGGGCGGTGTCAGTGACAGCAACCAGTATGGTATCGGCCAGAATAAAATCACGTGTATCCGAGTTTCAGACGTCGCTGCAGTTGTTGGTGTTACCGCGAGTAACGTCCGACTATCCGAGTCGAGTTGTAGAGGTGAATTCGTGGAACCTACCAGCAGGAATACCTCTTGCAGATCCAGCGTTTAACAAACCAGAACGAATAGATATACTGATAGGAGCCGGATTGTTTGCCGAAATGTTGCAAGATGGAAAGATTAAATTGGCTTCATATCTTCCCCGATTGCTCGAAACTAAGTTGGGTTGGATTGTCAGTGGAAGAATGTCAAAGGCAAGTGAAGACGGTTTCAACGAAGGCATCGTGGGTTGTGCAATGGATGATAATTTTAATGCTGCGATGGAGAGACTGGTCCAGCTAGAAGATATTCCAGAAGAGAAGCTGATGTCTAAAGAAGAGCAATTTTGTGAGAAATGGTATGAAGAAACTACAAGTCGCAATGAGGATGGAAGGTATATAGTGCAGTTACCGAAGGTGGCAAATTACGAAAGTGAAATTGGCGAATCATATGACATATCTCTCAAACGATTTGAAGCAGTTGAAAGAAGAAAGAGGAAAGATAATTGTCTACTCGAAGAATACCACAAATTTATGGAAGAATACATTCAGCTGAACCATATGACAAAAGTGGCAGATGAGAAGAATGAAAATCAGAGTATAAAATACTATTTACCTCATCATGCTGTTTGGAAGCTGGACAGCACTACAACAAAATGCAGAGTCGTATTTGATGCTTCATGCAAGACAGAGAGTGGAAGATCGTTGAATGATATCCCATTGACCGGACCGCAGTTGCAGGATGATATAATCTCTATCCTAATGCGTTTCCGTTTTCATAAAGTAGCCATGGTAGCCGATGTGGAAAAAATGTATCGGCAGGTATTAGTAGACGAGAAGGATAGAGATCTGCAACGCATCTTTTGGCGATCTAACGAAGCAGAACCTGTGAGCATATATCGACTCAACACTGTTACGTATGGCACAGCATGTGCCCCGTATTTGGCCATACGAACCCTTCGAAGAATCTTTGAAGATGGAGAAAAGGAATTCCCAGCATCAATGAATTGGTACAATGATTTTTATGTTGATGATTTGATTTCGGGAGCAGAAACAGTAGAGAAGGCGAAACAAATTCGTCAAGAGGTGATTGAACTGTTTGAAAGACCGGGATTTAAGCTTCGGAAATGGGCATCAAATAGTCGTGCTGCATTGGATGGAATTCCGGAAGAAAATCGTGTCAAGATTGAAAAGTTAGAATTGAACGTGGAAGGAAATGTGGTGAGCACACTGGGAGTAATATGGGAGCCAAGGTCAGATGTTGTAAGCGTGCGAGCTCCAAAGATCGTGACTTCATCTTCAATCACAAAAAGGAATGTAATGGGCGCAATTGCAAGGATTTACGACCCTTTGGGATTTGCGGACCCCGTGAAAATGATGGCAAAAATCTTCATGCAACAACTATGGAGATTGAAAGATGTTAATGGAAAGGTTTGGCCTTGGGACAAAGAATTGCCAGAGAGTATGTGTCGTGATTGGAAAAATCTGGTGACTCAACTTTATGTGCTGCAAGAGGTTAAACTTCCACGGCTGGTGTGTGCGAGTGAGGCTATACAATATCACATATTCTGTGATGCTTCTGAAAAGGGATACGGAGCCTGTATGTACGTAAGGAGTGAATTAAAACCAGGAAAGGCGGTAGTGCAGCTGTTGATTTCGCGATCCAAGGTAGCACCATTAGCAAAGCGGTTGACAATTGCCAGATTAGAATTATGTGCTGCGTTGTTAGGAAGTCGATTATGGGATTTCGCGAGAAAGGGACGATTGCGTGAAGGCCCTTGTTTCCTCTGGACTGATTCTATGACAACGTGGTATTGGATTCAGTCTCCCCATCATATTTGGAAAACGTTCGTCGGCAACCGCACGGCAAAGATCCACGCATTGTCCACTGGCTGTACTTGGCGTCATGTTCCGGGGGTGGAGAACCCAGCCGATTTAATATCGAGAGGTTGCGAACCGAGCCGATTAGTCGCTACTGCGCTATGGTGGTCGGGGCCGACGTGGCTATCGGAATCTGAAGAGAAATGGCCAGATTTGCCTGAAGTAAGAACAATAACCACAGGCGAAGAACGTAAGGTGGAGTTAATCATCTCTTCATGCAGTGAAGAGAATTTTATTGACTGGCTGTTCGATCGCTATTCATCTTTCACCAAGCTTCGAATCGTTGTGGGCTATTGCCTGAGATTCCTACAACGTGTGCGAATGCGTTTAAAGAAAGGTACAGAACAACATGAATCTTCAGCTATTCAATACGATACGCAAATTCTCACTACGGAAGAACGGCTGCGATCAGAACGAGTATTGTGTCGATTAGCTCAACAACAACGTTTTGAAAGGGAGATTAAATGTTTGGAGCAGGGAAAAGAATTGCCGCGGTCATCGCCACTGAGGGGACATAATCCCGTAATTGATGTTGATGGGATAATAAGACTAAAGGGAAGGCTTCAAAACTCGCTGCTAGGTATGGATGCAAAAAATCCTTTAGCTGTCCCTAAGGATCATGTGCTTGGAAAACTACTAGCGGAACACTATCATCTTAAGCTTCTACACTCTGGACCACAAGCAACATTAACAGCGATACGACAACGGTATTGGCTATTTGGTGCAAAATCGGTTTTGAAGCACATTTGTCACAAATGTGTGAAATGCTTCAAATGCAAACCGAGACAAGTAAATCAACCAATGGCGGACCTTCCGGGGAATCGAGTTACTGAAGCAAGACCCTTCGCTATATCGGGAGTGGACTATTGCGGCCCTGTTTGGATCAAGGCCCAACATCGAAGAGGAACTCCCACTAAGGCCTTTGTGGCAGTCTTTGTATGCTTTGTAACTCGTGCCGTTCATCTCGAATTAGTATCGGATTTAAGTACAGCGGCGTTCTTGGCTGCTCTTCGGAGGTTTGTTGCGCGACGAGGGTTAGTAACGGAGTTGCAATCAGATAATGGAACCAACTTCAAGGGAGCTGCAAATGAGTTACGTCAACTGTATGAGCTTCTTCAATCTCAGAAACAAAGAGAAAGGATACTGTCATGGAGCGCGGAGAACAGGATAACATGGAAATTCATCCCACCACGAGCTCCACATTTTGGAGGATTATGGGAAGCAGCCGTGAAGTCTATGAAATTTCATTTAGTGAGAGTTCTCGGAAATGTTCCAGCGTCATACGAAGACATGACAACAGTTCTTGCAGAAATCGAAGCGTGTTTAAACTCGAGGCCAATTACTCCGTTATCAAATGATCCAACAGACTACGAAGCGCTAACTCCAGGACATTTTTTAACTGGTACTCATCTTCTACATACTGTAGATATCGATTTGAAGAATGTTCCAGACAACCGATTGAATCATTGGAGACTGGTTCGAAAACGAGTGCAGCAGTTTTGGATTAGATGGAAGACCGAGTACTTGCAACAGCTTCACGCGAGAAGAAAATGGAATGGCTCAGCAACAAAAATAGTACCCGGTATGTTGGTTTTGCTGCGTGAGGACAACGTACCGCCAACCAAGTGGCCGCTTGCACGAATTACAGCGGTTCATCCAGGAAGTGATGGAGTAGTGCGTGTGGTAACGTTGAGGACCGCTAATACAAAGGAAATAAAGCGACCAGTAGTAAGAATATGTATTATGCCATTGGAAGAAGATAGAATACAAGAATGATTGCATAGGCTAGGGAGAGAGAAGATTATTTGAATTTATTTGAATTGGCATGGAAAACTCAGCAGAAGTAAGATAGTGAGTATAATCAAAAACCGAAATTGTTCGATTAATTGCGTGAATAATATTGAACTAATGATTAGGAATTAGGAATAGCTAGTTCGATAATGAAGGTGAAATGATAAAAGATTACGAGTAAAATTAAGAATTTTAGGTGGTCGGGAATGTTGCGCCTATGAGTATGCAACAATGTAACATCGTGTAAATATGTTAGTGTAGTTTTTAGGTATAGAATAGGTCTTAGTGTAAGTAACATTGTAAATTGTAGGTGAATACAATAATTTCAGTCTTAACTTAAACCCCCAGACGTAAAGGTCACAATATCGATCCGAAAGAACAGCGAGCTATCGAACATTGGGTTTACCTAGGAACAAAGAACTCATTGTATTCGTCTTGTCCAGGCAAAAACTTCCCAACTAGCAATTTGGTTAGTATCCTCTTTTTGCCTAGGTGGCACTTTTTTGTGTCTTGGCTAATTACGATGCTCTGGTCGCCACAGTACTCCCCTCCTAGAGCGGTGTTACCAGAAACTGTGTGTGACTAGGAAACACCGATCGAAAGATTCCGCCAGGAAGTGGCGACGAAGGATGACACATCGGTGATGTGATCCGGCGTCTGTTGTGGTGAAGCATCGGTGATGCGGTCGGGTGACGGTTGTCGTTACGCGATGAAGGCGGGCACATCGGTGATGTGATAAGGCAACGGTTATAGCGAAGCCTCGGTGATGCGGTCGGGTGACGGTTGTCGCGACGTGATGAAGGCGGACGAGATACATGCGGCTGATCCAAGGAACTCCCTCAGCAGGTCGATCATCGTTGGCGTCGTATCGAGGACTATGACGGTTGGCTTCCGTGGATGAGGGCAGGAGGCTGCGAGTCGGTCGAGGGCCCGAAAGTTGATCTAGAGGGCGTGAGGCGCGTGCCTGTGTTTGTCGTGTGTCGGAACCGAATGGTCAATCCAGGGAACTCCATCAGCAGGTCGGTAATCGTCAACGTTGTATCGTAAACCAATTCGGTTGGTTCCAATGGATGTCGTCAGGCTCAGGATCAATGTACCATCAGCGATGATGGTAGTTCGTTCGTTCCCAGGAAACTTAACGCGGTTGTGTTTTTCGTTGTGCAGTGCAAGGAAAACAACCAGTAGATGATGATGTGGCTACGTTCGTCACGCAATAAGACGGCGTGGATAGCGTTTCCTGGGAAGTTACAGCGTCTAGTTTTGTCGAGTGTAGGGGCGCTCCGTATGTGCTTCCTGGCGCACTAATAAGGCGTCACTGCGGATGACGGACGCTGTATATTTGATGGAATACGTGTAACGAAACGGCGTCGAACGGGATGATGTCGAACGGAATAATGTCCTACGGAAAGGTGCCGTCGGCATAGCGTCGGTACGGATGGTGTTTGTCGACATGAGCCGGTACACGACGATGTGTAAGTTAGCAGCATTTACGGGCCGAGGCGTTGGTACGGGGTGGTACCGGATGTTTCGTGGCTGCTGGTGTTGTTCCTCGGCTGCGGAGTTATCGCTCGTTTCTGCGTTCGTCCTTCGATGGTGGCGTTGTTCAGCACGTGGTGAAAGAAAATGGCGGCGTTCAGAAATCGTCACCGTTCACAGCGATCGTGATGATTGCGTTCATCGTGCGGTGAAACGGCTTGAGGTGGTACGGCGTGTACGGACACAAGGCCAGGCGAGTACGAGTAAGCGTCGGAGTGCCAGCGTGTACGGGACGGCGTCATACTCAACAGTGTTAGTACGGGACGATGTCGGGTGAACCGGCTTGTGCGGATCGAGACTGGACACTAACACGTACGTGGAGTAAAGAAACCGGATGGTTCCTCGGTACCCATGTTGATCCTCGGTGCCAGTGGTGCGAAACACTCGAGGAATTCCTGAAAAGGAATTAATCCTACGGTGCCAGTTGTACGGTTTACTGAGAAGGAATTTGATCGTTCATAATGATGGGCTCGAAAGCCGGCGTCCACGTTGAAAACTCGGCGTCTACGTTGAAGGCTCGGCGTCCCAAAGGCAGGAGTGATCACGTCGGGGTCACCAGTTTTAGGGGGTTATTCCGTAGTTCGGAGCCCTTATTTTATTCCTCCTTCCTTCTTTGTTGGGACTTAGCCACTCTTCGGTCCTCTTTGGGGTTGCAGCGAGATGTTCGTCGGTTGACGGGGAAACGATAACTAGTAGAAGGATTTTCTTGTCGGAGATCGGAGCGATAACTTGCAGAAGGTCTTCCTCGTCGGGGACCGGAGCGATAACTACTTTTCGTTCGGACATGCCACCGCTTTTATACTGTGCTGGCCATGTCTCGAACTTTCCTGTCTCCTTACAATTCGTGTTTGATCCTGACTGTTTTTCGATTGTTCGCCTATTCTTTCGTTCGTCTCATACAAACAAGGATCTTATTGTTCTAGCTTTACCGGTCGTCTTGTCCAGGCAAAAACTTCCCAACCGGCAATTTGGTTAGTATCCTCTTTTTTGCCTAGATGGCGGTTTTTTGTGTCTTGGCTAATTACGATGCTCTGGTCGCCACAGGTGAAATTTTACGAGTTCGCATACAACATCACCGTACACTCTACGACTAACCATACACCATTCTACCTTGTCTACGGTAGACAAGCCAACGTACCGTCCCACGTAATAAATGGTACCAAACACTCTAGAATTGATTACAATTTAGAGAACTACGCTAATCTCCTAAAAGCGAAACTGCATATTGTACACAAAGACGTTCGTCAGAAAATAATACAAAGAAAAATGAAAAGCAAAACGTCGTATGATAGGAAATGTAAAGTTAAAGTTTTGAACAAAGGAGATACTGTTCTGATACGAAACGAAGTTGCAGGTAAACTAGATGCGAAATATCATGGGCCATACAAACGAATAGAAATCCAGGATGAAAATGCAATAGTAAAAATTAACACTAAAAACGAAATGGTGCACAAGAATAGGATCAAACTACATAAAAGAAAAAAAAGGTTAGGCGTGTGGTAAGAACCACCCTGAAGCTAAGTAATTTTATGGCATCCGTTAGTATGTATGTATAGGTAAGGAATAGAATTAGCTAGGTATAGAGAACTAAAATCTAGTTTTAGTGTTAGGATACATTATAAATAAGTTGCGTACGCCACACAGAGCTCTCTTATCTCGTCACATCTAAACCGGGCAACATCACCATAACACCAGCCCGGCAGAGCACATCCTAAATAAAGAAAAGTCTTCAAACTCACTACGAAGAACTGAATTAAACTTTTTTTCATAGTCTGGGTGTGGAAAAGATATATTTTAGCAATAAAATAGAAACTTGTTATGCTATGCGAGAGATTTTGCGTCCACACTTGTTATGGTCCGTTCAGTGTTGCCAAATCATCATAAAACGCAATTTGCTGTCAATTTGGTTGCCAGAAACGCCGAATTTCTGCTCGAAGACCATTCGAGCATATGTTATGGTTATAATCTGGACGCTCCTTTATTGTTACAGTCTGGACGCTCCTTTATGTTTTGAATTTGGTGGTTTAATGTGCCCGGTTGGTTTCTTCTTTCATTGTGGTCAGTCGTTTCATTTGATGCTTGTTTCCTTGAGCATTGTTTTATTGTCATATGTTTTTTTAATTATTTGTTATTATTGCAGTTGTTTATATGTGGTTTTTAGTTACTGTTGTTATTTGTTCATAATATTTTTTTACTTTAATTTTGCTTGTATAGTTAATTTCTTTTTTTTTGTTTTATATTATTAATTGTTTTATGGTATTTATTCATATTGTTGTGCGGATGAATGAAATATTTCAGGGATCCCTCTGTTTCCTGTATTGGGGCTATGTTTCTCCCAACAGAACTCCAAAAAGGTTGAGGGGTGGTCTGAGGTCCCGATTTTGATGCTCACATCTTGTTCCAATACGCTAGGAATTGGAAGGATGCGCAGTCAGAAACCCTCTGTTTTTTATGGCAACGGAATGTTCGATTGTAGGCATGTTTGGGGGTCTACAGTCAAGATGTTGGTACAGGTACTATTTTTTTGGGTACTTAAATATAGGTGTGACGAGGTATAGCGTTTCAGGTACATGTTCAAGCGCTCGATGTTAGGGTAAATGTTTAGGACATGGAGTAATAAATAAATAGATAATAAATAAATAATGTGATGTTGGGTAATATATAAATAAAATAAATTAATAAATAATAAATAAATCAATTATGGATGGATTATGTTTACCTATTTTTATTAGTTAGATGGCTAGTGTTTGTGGCGCATGGCCCCACAGGCTTGATAAATAGCTGTATATATTGTTAGGTCGATGATAAGGGTTAAATTTTTGTGTGGCGAGTATATGGATCTTATTAGGTTGTTGTTCTGATTCTCTGTCCTGTTTGTTAATTATAATGTAATATTGTTCGTTTTTATGAATTTCATTACCGTTTTTCATGTTTTTCCGGATTTTTCTAGCCATTTTTCTTTTATATATTTTTTTATTGTGATGTCTGCGTTTCTACTTTATATTCTTTTTATTTCTGACAGAAGAAGATTTTATGTCTGCCCGTTTCAGCAGATTGGCATTTGTCGCATGTTGGCACATGCGATAAACTACTACAAAAATGAGATGGGTCAAAAAAACAAAACTGTGGTTCAGACTAGAGATGAGAATAATCACTCTTTTCAATGATTTGAATCGGAGTCAAAGAGTGGGTTTAAAGATTTGAAACCTTTACTCACTCTTTTGAGATTCATTAAAAAATATTACACTGCATTTATGTTTTTACCACTTGTTGTGATTACGATCACGACACGTTGTTTACATGTTAGGCTAGCAGTAACGCCCTACAACTCTAGCTGTTGTAAGGTTCCAGTATTAGTACAGACGAACAGTGCCACCATCATAGCAGCAGCGGGCGCGCTGTTCGCAAATGTATAAATAGAACCGAAGGAAGCGCCTTCGGTCTCTTTAAACCGTGACCAGCGATAATAAAGCACTAATTTTGTGATCTTTCGATACACCAAAAAGATCGTTACATTATTACTAAAATCGCGGGACGAAACCATTCACAACATTTCACAAAATTAGTTCACTTCACGTCTGTTCGAAAGCGTATGTAAATCTTCGCGTAAGTAGTGCGTCTAAATTCGGTCGGACGATCCGCGCGCGCATATAAATCTCGCCTTTGGGAGTAGTGTTAATTCGCGTGGAAAGGAAGTGAAAATAAGTAGTTAGTTGTGCAATGGAAAGAGCAATACAAGACATTAGCTGTGAGGAGGTTGTGGAGCTGCAGGAGCAGCCAGCAACAGGGACCTCGGAAAGACGCACGAGCGTCATAGAAGAACCACCGCAGGACGGGGAAGCGCCACCACCCGTCTTACCTCGGGACCTAGAGGTAAGAAGAAGGCGTATCGAGCTTCAGAAGAAGGAGCTCAAACTGGAAAATGCTCGGAAGAATTTGGAGCTGGAAAACGCTCGTAAGGAGCTGGATATCGAGCTGCAAGAAATCGAGCTAGAAGAGGAAATATCCGATCACAGCAGTCGGGTAAGCGCGTACGCCGCGAAAGCGGCAAATTGGTTGCGAGACACAAATCGTATCGGGGTGACGCCGGTAGCTCGCCCCCATGGCAACGGTCATCGCAATGGCGACTCGGGTCAGCCACCCTTGAACCCGATCGCGACCGCGGGAGTAATGGCAACACGCACGGCCCCGGCACCGCTGCGATACGACGACACAATGGCGGACGACGCGCGAGGTCGTCAACCTTCGACTCCGGTAACTGCCCGGTTTCCACCGAAATATGACTGTACGTGGGAGGTGGACCAAGCAGCGGCACAAGAACGCGAGTATATGGAATGGAGGCGTGCGGTGGAGGATTCGATTAAGGTTCACCGCGAAAGCAAGCATAGCCGTCCTTACAAACCGGAGGAGATAACGGGAGCAAATTCGACAATGGAGTCGAAACCAGCGACACAGAGACGTGTGTTACCCTTGACACCAGAACAAGAGTCAGCGCGCAAGTCGATCCCTAAGGAACTTCCGGCCTTTTCCGGAGACGTCGGGCAATGGCCATTATTTTACGCGACGTATGTGAGATCCACAATTCTTTGTGGTTTTAGTGACGACGAAAACCTAATACGGCTTCAACGGGCACTACGGGGACCGGCATTGGAATCGGTTGACCACCTTATGCTGCTACCGGACGGTTTGCCCAAAGTGATCGAGATTTTGCGCACGGAATACGGAAGGCCAGACCTCATAGTGGATAGTTTGATCGAGAAGGTGCGTAAGCTACCCCCCGTTCGTACCGAACGTTTAGAGACGCTGGCCACGTACGGCAAGATGATACGGAAAATGTGCGCGACAATAGAAGCTTCCGGGCTTCACGATTATGAATGCAACGTCACGCTGCTGAAGGAGCTGGTAGCGAAGCTTCCAGGAGAGCGGGTGTTAGAGTGGGCACGTTATAAACTAAAACTAAAGCGAGAGACCATAAGGGAATTCGACGTGTGGTTTTCAGAGATCGCACAGGCCGCGAGTGCCGCTTCAAAAACGTTCGATCGGAACTTCACACGACCCGAAACATCACGACCACTACCGGGAAGGAAAGCGCCCGCACACGTTAACGTTCACAGCACGACGCGGAGGACACAATGCGCACTGTGCCATGATTCCTGTCGTACGTTGGCTGACTGTGCACGGTTTGGAGAAATGACGGTGCGAGAGAGACGATTGCACATTCAGGGACGCAAGTTGTGCGTCACGTGCTTGGGCCCGCATAGGGGCACGTGTTTCGTCAGGACGAATTGTGGTACCGACGGCTGCCGAGAAACGCATCACAAACTACTGCACTGTAGGGAGCAAACACCACAATCGCACAGGAACACGCAACACACTCATTCACTTAACTCGCACATTAGCAACGACACTAAGTCACTTTTCCGCTATGTTCCAGTTGTGGTTCGCGGCCAGAAGACAGAGATAACGACGTTTGCGTTTATAGATGAAGGATCCTCGGCTACATTCGTTGATCGTAGGCTGATAGACGAATTGGGCATCGAGGGCACCTTGAACCCTTTGTGTTTGAAGTGGACGGACGATACGCTACGAAATGAGTCCGATTCGAGGGAAGTTCAGCTGCGGATCTCAGGTGTGCACCAAGGAGCACTGGTGTACGACTTACGAAAGGCGCACACCTTGCAAGATCTGATGCTACCGGTGCAGACGCTACCGATCGAAAAGCTGGTAAAGCTATACCCGCATCTGAAGGGGCTCCCGATTGCCCCATATGCCAACGTGACGCCTCGTATCCTGATCGGTGTCGACAACATTCATCTGGGCAAGCCATTACGTTGTGTAGAAGGGAGCTTCAGCGAGCCGATTGCTACCAAGACAAGACTTGGATGGACAGTGTTTGGCCCTTGCTGCTTACCAGCCTCAGTAAGTAGTACGGCATATTTTAATCTCCATTTATGTGTCTGTAATGAAGAGGGAAATCAGAATCTGGACATGGCGCTGAAAAGATACTTCTCTTTGGAATCCATTGGAGTCAGCGCCGCACAGAGACTCTTGCCGAAAGAAGAAGAACGTGCGATTACGATGCTAAATACCGGAACGCGTCTTGTGGGAGATCGGTTTGAAACGGGCCTGCTATGGAAGTATGATGATGTGCGTCTTCCCTGTAACCGCGAGATGGCCCTTAAGCGCCACACGTGCCTGAAAAGGAAGTGCGAAAAGAATCCGGAATTAGCCAGGGCAATCAGCAATAAGATGCACGAGTATGCGGATAAAGGTTACATTCGACGTATGTCGGAAGACGAAATCGAAGCGAGGAGAGAAAGGGACTGGTATTTGCCGATATTCCCGGTTTACAACCCGAACAAACCCGGTAAGTTACGAATGGTATTCGATGCTGCCGCACAAGTACACGGAATAAGCCTCAACATGTTCCTGCTCACCGGCCCGGACCAACTAGTGGGATTGGTGCAAGTTCTGTATAAGTTTCGAGAGAATCGTATTGCCGTAACTGGAGACATCCGAGAAATGTTCTTTCAGGTGCGCATGAACCACGCAGACCAACGAAGCCAGATGGTATTCTGGGATGATGGCAGCAAACAGAATGGTGAACCTAGTGTGTATGCTGTTACGGTAATGACCTTCGGAGCGGCTTGCTCACCTGCTAGTGCCCACTTTGTGAAGAATCTTAACGCAGAGAGATTCGTTGACCGTTTCCCGCGAGCAGTGGAATGCATTAAGTATGAGCACTACGTGGACGATATGCTGGCCAGTGTCGAAACCGTGGACGAGGCAGTTACTCTGGCGGAGGATGTGCGGCTCGTACATTCGAAAGGCGGCTTTGAGATCCGGAACTGGCTGTCCAACTCGAAGGATGTCGTGCATAAGCTACGGTGGGGAGTCAACCAAAACAAGTGTGTCGACATGAGCTCGAACCAAGGCACCGAAAAGGTTCTAGGGATGTGGTGGAATACGGACGATGATATGCTTACCTTCCGCATAAATCCGCGCATGGATGAGGAGCTGTTGGCAGGTGGTAGACTGCCGACAAGGCGGGAAGTGCTGAGCACACTTATGATGATATATGATCCGTTGGGCCTCATTGGTCACTTCCTCATGTTCCTCAAGATACTTTTGCAGGACTTATGGCGAACCGGGATTCACTGGGACAAGAAAGTTGAAGGCGAAGCTGCAAAGAAATGGTTGAGATGGACTGGATTATTGCCGGAACTAGAAAAGCTAATGATCAGAAGGTGCTATCGTAGCATAACATCGTCGCCATGCGTGCAATTGCACGTATTTACCGATGCAAGTCAAAGCGGAATGGCTGCAGTTGCTTACCTGCGCTTTGAGGAAAGCGGTGTGGTGGAGTGCGCACTGGTTGGGTCCAAAACGCGGGTGGCCCCGCTTAAACTCCTATCTATACCGCGACTGGAGCTTCAAGCGGCTGTGATAGGAGCACGCTTCGCGGACCACATCGCGAAGGCACATCGATTGAGGATCGACAAGAGAGTGTTCTGGACTGATTCGAGGAACGTGGTGAGCTGGATAAAGTCGGACCATAGGCGGTACAGCCCCTTTGTCGCCTTTCGGGTGAGTGAACTGTCCGAAATCACAGACGCTAACGAATGGCGTTGGCTTTCTACCAAGGTTAACGTAGCAGATGACGGAACGAAATGGCAAGGCGACCCGGATTTAACCTCATCCAGCAGATGGTTCCGAGGACCAGAGTTCCTGTGGGAAGTGGAAGAAAACTGGCCAATAAATAAGGACGATCCAGGTGAGTCGTCGGAGGAACTACGGAAGAGCTTACTACACCATGCCATCGTTAGAAACGTAGTCGATTTCGCCCGGTTCTCACGATGGAAGAAGCTGTTAAGAACAGTGGGTTTCGTTCATCGATACGTTGGAAACCTACGGCGTCGAGCGAGACGGGAAAAGAAGGATGCGGGGCCACTGACGCAGGAAGAATTGTTGGCTGCAGAACGTACCCTGTACATATGGGCACAACTGGACGGGTTTGCTGCCGACATCAAGCGGATGAAGAGCGGTGCGAAGGAGAAACACCCTTGGAAGAATCTGCTCAAACGAGATAGCGTGCTGTACAAACTATCACCTGAAATCGACGAAAGAGGTATATTACGAATGCGGGGGCGACTAACTAATTGTACTTTGCTAGGTGATTCGCTGAGGAAACCTGTTATCTTACCTAGACGACATCCCGTCACGGACCTGGTCATCAAGGACTTCCACGAGCGATATTGCCATCAGAGTCACAGAACGGTGGTGGGTCAACTCCGTACGCGTTATCACATCCCGAAGTTGCTGGTGGAGTTCAACCGGGTTCGACGCGGTTGCCAGCATTGTAAGATAAGGGACGCCGCACCAAACCCACCGTTAATGGGCAATATTCCGCGGCAGAGAGTAGCAGTGAACCAACGAGCGTTTACCTATACCGGGCTGGATTATTTCGGGCCGATACTCGTGGTCGTGGGACGTCACTCCGAGAAGCGCTGGGGAGCGCTATTCACTTGCCTCACGACGAGAGCAGTTCATCTCGAACTGGCATTCGCACTAACAAACGCTTCGTGTATTTTAGCCATCCGGCGATTTATCGCAAGAAGAGGGTCCCCCAGAGAAATACTCAGCGACCGGGGCACTAATTTCGTCGGTGCTGCGAGAGAGCTTAACGTCGCCCTGAAGGATGTGGATGAAAATGCCCTGATGTCCAGATTTAGCGGTCCGGAACTAAAGTGGAGCTTCAACCCGCCAGCGGCACCCCATTTCGGCGGCAGTTGGGAGCGTCTCGTGCAGTCGGTGAAGAAAATTTTATGCAGCTTTGAATTACCACGGCTACCAACGGACGAGATATTAATGTCAACGCTGACGGAAGTGGAGATGATGATCAACTCTAGGCCACTTACCTACGTACCACTCGACGAGGAATCCGACAGCCCGATAACGCCGAACCACCTGCTTCTGGGAAGTTCCGACGGTAGTAAGCCAGCTGCCTGTTTCGACGATTCGCCGACAGGGATACGGACATCGTTAGGAGCACTACACGTGAACGCGGAGATATTTTGGAAGCGGTGGATCGCGGACTATCTGCCAACCCTCACCCGCAGAACAAAATGGTTTGACTCGGTGCCGCCGATCAAGGAGGGAGATGTGGTGTTGATCGTGGATGGGAACTTACCCCGGAATACCTGGCCGATGGGACGTGTGCTTGAGGTGACCCGCGCGAGGGACGGTCAGGTTAGGCGCGCGAGGGTGCAGACCACGAACGGAATATTAGAACGACCGGCGACAAAGATAGCAGTTTTGGATGTGGGGGAACGATTGAGTAGAAAGTGAACCGCGTGGTATTGACAGGAGCTAAAGAGTAAACAAACGTCAGAAGAGTGTAACGCCCAGGAGCGTTACACTGGTGGGGAGAATGTTGTGATTACGATCACGACACGTTGTTTACATGTTAGGCTAGCAGTAACGCCCTACAACTCTAGCTGTTGTAAGGTTCCAGTATTAGTACAGACGAACAGTGCCACCATCATAGCAGCAGCGGGCGCGCTGTTCGCAAATGTATAAATAGAACCGAAGGAAGCGCCTTCGGTCTCTTTAAACCGTGACCAGCGATAATAAAGCACTAATTTTGTGATCTTTCGATACACCAAAAAGATCGTTACATTATTACTAAAATCGCGGGACGAAACCATTCACAACACCACTCTTTTGCGTTTATACTCACTCTTACTCTCTGTGCCGACTAGAAACTCACTCAGGAGTGAGTAAAACTGTTTTATCACTCTTTGGATTATAATCACTCTGTAAGAGTGAGTAAAAGAGTATCATCACTCTTTGGATTATAATCACTCTGTAAGAGTGAGTAAAAGAGTATCATCACTCTTACAGAGTGATTATAATCCAAAGAGTGATAATACTCTTTTACTCACTCTTACAGAGTGATTGTAATCCAAAGAGCGATAATACTCTTTTACTCACTCCTGAGTGAGTTTCTAGTCGGCACAAAGAGTAAGAGTGAGTATAAACGCAAAAGAGTGGTAAAAACATAAATGCAGTGTAATATTTTTTAATGAATCTCAAAAGAGTGAGTAAAGGTTTCAAATCTTTAAACCCACTCTTTGACTCCGATTCAAATCATTGAAAAGAGTGATTATTCTCATCTCTAGTCTGAACCACAGTTTTGTTTTTTTGACCCATCTCATTTTTGTAGTAGTTTATGGCATCAATGTATCTGATTCTGTTCACAATGGTAGTGTTTGACATTGTACCTTTTTGTGCAAGTTCGTCGGCGTGTAAATGATTGGGTTATCAATATTTAGTTCTTTTGTCATTTGGAGTGCAGTTTGTTCAATTGTGGTTATTGAGGCAATGTTTTTTAAATTGTAATTATAATAGTGTTGTTGGACGTTGTTTCTTATGTAGATTCCTATGCCTGCTTTATTGTTTGTAATGCTTCCGTCTGTGAATATACATGGTCTTTTCTTGAAGAATTTATTCATGTGTTCTAGTGTTTTTTTTGTTTTAGTGTGTTTTTATTTTTGTTTTTTTTTTTTGGTGCCTATTGATTCTGATAGTTCAGTGTTGATCTTTATATGGTTTTTTATGTCGTTGTTTGTAGCAGTTATTATATTTTTTAGTGTGTCTAGGTCTTTGTTATATATTTCTTCTTGGTGTGTTTTCTTCTTTTTTTAAACGTGTTTGCTGGAACTTGTTTAATTGTAATCGTGTTATTTTAGAAAATACTATGACCTTGGCTAGTTCTTTCCTGGCTATAAAGTTGGTTCTTACGTTGAAAGGTATTTCGGCTGCGATTGCGTGTAGTGTGTTTATGGGTGTCGTTTTAGTGCAACCTGTTGCTTTCCTAAGAGCTTAATTTAGCATTGTGTTCATTATTCTGGCCTTGCTTTTGTTGCAGTTTAGTGTGTAAGATGATCCTTTTTACCTAATATGTTTCTGATGGTTGCTCGGTATATTGCAAGGCTTTTTCCTAGGTTTAGGTTGTTTTGTTTGGTGCTTATAATTTTTAAGCAGTTTATGCGCGTGGTGGTTTTATTCCTCAGGTGTTCTATGTGGTTTTGGAAGTTTAGTTTGTTATCAATTACAGTGCCTAGATATTTTTAGGTGTTTGTGGTTTCGATCCCAGTGGGGAAAATTGTACGCAAATCCATACAAAAAAATAGGGTCGATTAAGGGCCGATATGAGGACCATTATAAGAGTTTACTAGGCCCACTCACACGGCCAAGCGCTGTCATTGTGTGCGTGTGTTGCGCCGCTGCTGCCGTGCTTCTCTCTACTACATGCGCATTACCCTAGGCGTGTTTTCGGATGGATTGAAAAATGACCCGCAAGAATATTTTGGTTTAATGCGAAATCGATCGCACATTTTATTGTTTTTTTTTTTTACATAATTGCACTTAATATATTCAACTTTTGTTACTTTTAATTATGCTGGATATTGCAATAGTGAATTGTGATCAGGTGCGGCGCAAACTGAAGATGAATACTGTTCCCACACTGCTTCACAAGGAACTTTTCAATCCTTTCGTTTCGGCTTGTGACATGGGCAAATCCTTCCGCGCACTCGTTAACTTCATTCACACTGCACTCATCAATTATAAACTGATGATGAACAATTGCACAATGATTAACAGCAGATTATGCTGCTCATTTCACTTATGATGAATGATGACTTTCTTCATCTTTCAATTGAACAGCACATATTCGGACCGTGTGAGCGTCGACGATGGATTTATACACCAAATGCGCAGTTATCCTTGTCATCAAAACACTCGAGAGGATTAAGAAGTTTCCCGTGATAACAGGACGGCGACAACAGTCATCATTCATCATAAGTGAAATGAGCAGCATAATCTAACATAACCAGCACAACCATAACAGCATAACCATTGTGCAGTTGTTCATCATCAGTTTATAATTGAGTGCAGTGTAAATGAAGTTAACGAGAGCGCGGAAGGATTTGCCCATGTCACAAGCCGAAACGAAAGGATTGAAAAGTTCCTTGTGAAGCAGTGTGGGAACAGTATTCATCTTCAGTTTGCGCCGCACCTGATCACAATTCACTATTGCAATATCCAGCATAATTAAAGGTAACAAGAGTTGAATATATTAAGTGCAATCACGTAAAAAAAAACAATAAAATGTGCGATCGATTTCGCATTAAACCAAAATATTCTTGCGGGTCACTTTTCAATCCATCCGAAAACAAGCCTAGGGTAATGCGCATGTAGTAGTGAGAAGCAAGGCAGCAGCGGCGCAACACACGCACACAATGACAGCGCTTGGCCGTGTGCGCGGGTCTATTAAACTCATATAATGGTCCCCAAATCGTCCCATAATCGACCCTATTTTTTTGTATGGGTTTGCATACAATTTTCTCCACTGGGATTGTATTTGTACACAAGCAACACAATTTCAATACTGACAAACGTCATACGTGAACATACGTCATACGCGCCAAGATGAACAGAAAAATGTTGCCGATGGTATGACAGAAAAATATATATATAAATCCCATGCATTTCGCCAGCAACATGTTGCCCGCAATCAAGTTAGACCATTGGCTTAGACAATTTTTTCGTTGTCTAAACGTGGACGTGTAGGTCTAAAGTCCAGCCTTTTGGGATAGCGGTTACAGCGAGTATTTTCCATTTTTGTATGGTGCAAGGTTTAACTGTTCCTTTTAGGTATACCTAAAACTAATTATACTAATTATACTAATTATATACTAATTATAATTAGTTCCGACGTTCCATCGAAAAGTGCCCTTGGGTTGGCGATAGCAACATACTAGAGAACCCTGCATTTCAACCTTTTGGTTTAAATCAAAAATGTAACTGTCAATACTGTCACATTGGCAGCTTTGAAATGCCAAGCGTATAATAACGTGCGAAATGCGTCATTGTGTCGACGAAGCGTACACCAACACTGTTTTCCTAAACTTATATTTGTGAATTTCAATTTATTGATGTTGAATTTTATAAAACCGGTCGCGTTACATCTGTTGCTAAAATGATAGGAAAATTGGGAGATAAGATTAAGGTCAGTGTTGTGACTGCGTGTGTATTGTCTAATCTTGTTGAATCAATTTTTTGCTGTTCAGTAGCATAAATGTTGCTTTAGTTCCAGATGTTAAATGTTTACATGCATTATTTCAGGATTACACTGTGTACGAAGTTCTCGGTAAAGGTGGATTCGGATGTGTGTATAGAGCGAAATGTCTTTCTACGGGATGTTTTGTTGCAATCAAAATGGTAAGTGTTGCAGCCGTTCTATAGTTTGTGTTGTTTATAGGAGCCGTACTATTCACAACTTTTGATTCATTACACTAGATCAACAAACAAAGGATGCACTCGTCGGGAATGGCTAATCGGGTTCGGCAAGAAGTAGCGATACATTCGAAGCTAAAGCATCCTTCTATTTTAGAGTTATACACATTCTTCGAAGATTTTGACCACGTTTATTTAGTATTAGAATTAGCAGAAAATGGAGAACTGCAACAGTATCTACGTGAGCGGAACAAACCTTTCAGTGAATATGAAGCCGCATTAATCTTTAGGAAAGTGGTTGACGGATTGCTATATTTACATACGCAAAAAATACTGCACCGTGACATATCGCTATCCAATTTGTTAATAACAAAAGACATGGGTATCAAAATTGCTGACTTCGGGCTTGCAACTGAACTGATGCTGCCCGATGAAAAACATCATACACTGTGTGGTACCCCAAACTACATTTCACCGGAAGTAGCATCACGTGCATCACATGGTTTGCCGGCCGACGTATGGGGTTTAGGATGTATGTTGTACACACTGCTAGTGGGGAAACCCCCATTCGACACCGATGGAGTTAAGTCCACCTTGGCGAGAGTGGTAATGTCTAACTATATCTTACCAGCTCACCTATCTTCAGACGTGAGCGATCTTATTGGAAGACTGCTCAAGAAAAATCCCACCGAGCGAATCAAGCTAGAAGAAGTGATCAGCCACCCTTTTCTTTCCCGTTATGATCTGGGATCTAAAATGTACGTTTCAAACAGTATTAATCAAAAGTTCACGTCCAGCACAGACAGTGGCATGGGCACAATATCTAATGCTAGTGCATGCAAGTCGGATTTGTTTAAGCTGTCTTGCAGCAACAGGTACAACGATCATACGAATGAAAATCATTACTACGGACAATATAACTTAAATCAACGGTTCCCCGAAAAAGTACAACAGCACGAAACAGGAAGCATGCACTCTTATCAATTTCTGCCAGAACCACATATTTCATTCCTGCAGAAGTTTAACAGTATGGAGTTGGTGGAAAAATATAATATCACTGGTAAAAATCTTACCGGTCAAGAAGGCAGAGTGCATTTGTTAAGTTCATCCAGGGCATCCATGAACACCGCCGAGGATTTCCAAACTGGAGCACAAACTAGGAATACTCAAAGTTCGTTTGCTAGAAGCGATCACCATCTATTTGCTACTCCACTAAGAGTCCCGAAAGAAAATGTAGGTACAGTCCATATAATTTAATGAAGCAATCATATTTTAAAATTTATCTTTTTTCAGGGCTACATGTTTCGCGTGACAGAAAGTATGCAACAGAATAATTCATGCGACAAAGAAAGTAATATAACCAAAAAATTGTCGCAAAACAATATTTGCTTGCCTCCTCGGTTTGACACGCTACGATTATTACCTACAAGACATCGAACAAAGTTTGTAATTCTATCTATCGTTGCCGAATGTGGCGAAGTTGTGCTAGAATTTCTTAAACCTAGAGGCCGACAGCAGGAAGATCGTGTGGTGGACGTGTGTCGTATATCAGGCGATGGAATAAGATTCATGCTGTACCAGCCAAATGGCAACCGAGGGGTGCCGATCAAAAATCATCCTCCGGAAGTGCCAGCGGGAAGGATAGATTGTGTATACAATTATGAAGATATTCCTGAAAAGCATTGGAAAAAATATGTGTATGCTGCTAGATTTGTTAACATGGTGAAGGCAAAAACACCCAAAATTACGTTGTATAGCGACAAAGCGAAATGTCAATTGATGGAAACCATTCGAGACTTTGAAATTATGTTTTACGACAGTACGTAAGGTATGTTTTATGTGAAAACGACCATCTACTAACAAATTCTTTCTTCTCCAATTAGATACCAAAATAATACTGAGCTCAACAGATGATGAAATCAAAATGGTTGATGGAAGCGGTAAGGTATATCGAGGATTGTCAACCATATCAACGGCAGATATCGCAAAACTGGATCATTTCCAGGAAACACACGAACACTGTTTGAAGATTGAAAAAATGCTCTCGACCGTGTCACATGGCGGGAAAACATTTCCCGTAATTATTGGCAGACGTCCAGCCGAAACCGATAGTAATACTCCGGCAAAGAAAGATATGTCTAAGTACCGGTTTTATTCATTTAATGTACACACATGATGCAGGATTTACCCAGAGTGAAGTAATACTGGTTTGCATGTACGTAACAATACTAACAACATGCTATTTTACTCTACATTCATACAACGCTTATTTTCTTCGAAGAGATTGCTTTATAAAATTGCGAACCATTATTAAATATTTGCCCTATTTTAATAACAACTGTGAGTCATATTTGTTTTCCGAGAAATGATTGTTGAGAATGCAGTGTGCTAGACCTACCTTTATGTTCTTCGCAAAAATATGTTATTTAAATGTTGTGAATTGTAAAAAATATGGCATTAAACTACATGAAGTATTATTCTATCATCAGTACTATTATCGCCTCTTCTATTCAGCTAACGTGTAGAAACGTTTTCGAAAGTGAAGTTTTTTAATGCTTTCTATTATTGAACAGGCGGCTCCGGATGTTGAGTTTTGAGCCGTTTCTTTGCTGAAATGTCTGCCATCGTTTGCTCAATGGAGCGAACATCCTTCTTGTTCGCACTCGGTACTGGAATGAAAACATTTAGTTTATTAGGCTAATATGTGTTTCGTTCTACTGCTTTGATTAACTTATTAATTAACATTACCATATCCGTAACTTCTGTTGATTTCAGTTTTTCTTGCTGCTTCTAGCGCTGCATCATTCCCAAAAAGGTGCATGTACTTTTTGTTGTAATTTGAAGTTGGTTTTATGTCTGTGATTGCGGTCGTTGCTGTATCATCTTTGCAGTCCAACAATTTTGAACGCAGTAATTTGCTACGTTCAGCATACTGTTTTGCTATTTCCTTATTCCAAGTTTCTCCTTTCTTCCGCGCTTGCACCTCATCTTCGCTCGGCAAGTGCTCCTTTTTGTAGACCACTATGTATCGGTCTTCTTCCGTTCCAAAACTCATTGCAAAAAGTCCAGCGGTTTCGGAAATGTCGTGCCTAAAAGAGACAGATAAAGAGAAACAAACATCTCAAACCTGCATCGCAACTTCTCTACACGCATATCAATATACACTATGGATCGGTACACTTGGTCCAGCGGCTGGAATTCCATGTAAAACCGATTATCATCTTTCATGAAACGCCCTAGGCGCTCTTCTACATATGAACGAAAGCGGTTCAGTTCTTCACGTTGCTTATTTTTTTCAGTTTCGTACTGCTTTCGTTGTTCTGGATAGATAAACAAAAATATAAGAATTAATATGGCAACGGAACTAATCAAAGCACTACTGGCAGCGCTGATTTGTTGACACCGTGCAGTATAACTTACTTTCGTACATCTGTGTTTTATTTTTGTCTTTTGCTGGTGGTTTATCCATGGAACCTAATATTGATCCCAGCAGATCCATTTTTGGCACTGTTTAAACGAAATAATTACACCAAATACTGCTCCTAACGATACAGGGTAACTTTCCTCTGGGCCAGATTGTACGAATAAGCTAGCTGTCAAACCGATCAGCCTCCCTGTGGGCCAAATCCCATGCTGCAAAAATCTCACGAAAAGGCCGATTCGTTTTGTTTATACTACTACCTAGCGAGTTCATTTGTTTCAAAATTCTTTTTACACCATATTATACGAAAATGTATTGAATTTTAATTAATTCAATGTTAAAAACCTGGTAAAAAACTAAAATAGCCCAGGTTGAAATTTCATGCTCCTTAATATTCAAATTGCATACTTATAGGCGCACAATTTTTTCGTCGGTAACAGTGTGGTTTCAGCATGACTTTATTGGTCATTTTTTTTTAAATTATATTGTATTGTATTGTTTCTTAAATTGATGTAGTCGACCGCTGACAGTTTTATTAATTTTCTATTAAGCATACAAGTGTTTAATCATTTACTTGTTCGATCAATTCCATTAATTGTTTAAGCTTAAGCAACGCCCAAGCAGTTTATATTCATGAATTATTATTGCAAACAATGGCAAATTCAACATAAATGGTTACAGCTAGCTATTTAAAAACGGATAACTATTTTAGTGTTTAATAATAACATTTGGGTAAAAACCACAAATAGAATCTGCAGGCCGATAGTCCGTTTGACACTTGGACTATCACTTTGGTGGTTAGGGCCATCGCACACTGAACGGATCAAAGAGAGAATGCATTGTTTAAACAATTAAACAAAGTTTTTACCAAAATTTGTTTATATAATTATATTTTTTATGTAGGTTTCAGATAAACCATTGCAAATAAAGAGTTGATAAAAAAAATAATATTTTTCCATAATATCGGGAACTGCGTCGCAATATGTTTGTGGTGTTTAAACATTCCATCACCAAAAACAACAATGCTTTTCTTCCTAGTTCTCACAACGGTTCGATCATAACCCATCTTTTTGCAATCCATCCTTTTTACTCAACAACAGCAAGGCTGCGTAAGCGGGTTTGAGCAAGTCCGCTGAGATGACGTCCGGGATAACGACGCTGTGTCTAAGCTTTCCAGTAAGCAATTCGCGGATTCGCGAGCAATTTGGAAACTCGGGACTTGGAACTGCCGATCCCTCACGTCCGCTGGGAGTACCCGAATACTCGCGGACGAGGTGAGGGCCCGTGGCTTCGAAATAGTAGCACTTCAAGAGGTGCGCTGGAAGGGAGTGATGGAGCGTCCGTATCGCAGCGATTGTATGATCTACCAGAGTGGTGGAGATAAGCACGAGCTCGGTACGGCGTTCCTCGTCTTAGGTGAGATGCGCAAGAGGGTGATCGGGTGGTGGCCGATCACTAACAGAATGTGCAGGTTGAGGATACGTGGCCGTTTCTTCAACATTAGCATCATCAACGTGCACAGTCCGCACCTTGGGAGCACTGATGACGATAAGGACGATTTCTATGGGCAGCTGGAGAGGGAGTATGATCGCTGCCCCAAACACGATGTAAAGATCGTCATCGGGGACTTTAATGCTCAGGTCGGACGGGAGGAGGTGTATAAACCAGCGATAGGCAACTTCAGCGTCCACCAGCTGTCAAACGACAACGGCCAGCGCCTTGCCAATTTCGCCTCCTCCAAGTGCATGATTATCCGCAGCACCTACTTCCAGCACAAACCTCGCTTCAGCTACACCTGGAGATCACCGCAGAACAGTTATTCCCAGATTGACCACGTTTTGATCGACGGACGACACTTCTCGGACATCATCGACGTCAAAATTCTCAGGGGTGCAAACGTCGACTCGGACCACTTCCTACTCATGGTTAAGCTTCGCCAAAAACTGTCCGTGGCTAACAAGTCACGGTCACAGCCTACCCCGCGGCTAAACACGGACCGGCTGAAACTAGCTGATGTGGCAGGGGACTTCGCGGCAGCCCTCGGGGAGGCTCTGCCGGATGACGACACAGTCACCACGATGTCTCCCACAGCCCACTGGCGTATAGTGGAGCGTGCCATCAGCAAAGCAGCGGAACGACATGTCGGCTACGTGACACGCAGCCAGAGAAAGGAGTGGTTCGATGATGAGTGCAGGCGAGCACTATCCGAGAAGAATGCAGCACGCGCCCGAATGCTGCAACGGGAAACTCGTCAGAACGTGGAGAACTACAGACGGCTGAGGAGGCAGCAGACCCGACTGTTTCAGGAGAAGAAGCGTCTCCTGGGGGAGTCGGAAGAGCAGCAGATGGAGCGGCTTACTCAGTCGGGGGAAACTCGTAAGTTCTACAGGATGCTGAACGCGGCGCGGAGTGGTGATGTCCGCAACACCACAATGTGCCGCGATGCAGAGGGGAGTATTCTGGCGGACGAACGAGAGGTGATCGACAGGTGGAAGTGCCACTTCGACGGACATCTTAACGGAGCACAGGCAAGAGACCCCGATTTGGGGGCAGAATGCAGAATCGAGCAGCACATCAGTCTGGTGGCAGGTGACGAGGTGCCCACGCCATCTTTGGAAGAGGTAATTAGTGCCATCAAGCAGCTGAAGAACAACAAATCAGCAGGCAGCGATGGCCTAGCTGCCGAGCTCTTCAGGTGGTGGCTGGTGCGGCTGTTGAGGGCCACCATGGACAGGGTGCAGTGCAAGGTGAGAGTATCGAGCATGCTGTCGGATGCGTTCGAGTCTCACCGGGGATTGAGGCAAGGTGACGGACTCTCCTGTCTGCTGTTCAACATCGCTCTGGAAGGTGTCATGAGAAGCGCGGGCTTCGATATGCGGGACACGATTTTCACCCGTTCCATCCAATTCCTTGGCTTCGCGGATGACATCGACATCATCGGAAGGACATCTGCGGCGGTGTGCGAGGCGTACACCAGACTGAAGCGCGAAACCTCAAGGATTGGATTGCTGATCAATGCGACGAAGACAAAGTACCTGCTTGCCGGAGGCTCTGACCGTAATAGGGCCATGCTGGGAAGCAGCGTATCGGTCTACGGCGATGATCTCGAGGTAGTAGAGGAGTTCTGCTACCTCGGTACGATCATAACTTCGGACAACAACGTAAGCAGCGAAATCCGAAGGCGCATTGTTCAGGGGAATCGTGCCTACTACGGGCTCCACAAACTCCTACGATCCAGAAACCTTCTCCTGCGCACGAAATGCACAATATACCGTACATTGATACGGCCGGCTGTCCTCTATGGTCATGAGTCTTGGACCATGCTCACAGAGGATGCCAATGCACTCGGTGTTTTCGAACGCCGTGTGCTAAGGACGATCTTTGGCGGTATCTTGGAGCACGACGGGTGGAGGAGGAGAATGAACCACGAGCTTGCTGAGCTGTTTGGGGGACCTGACA
Organism: Anopheles marshallii; assembly: GCF_943734725.1. Lineage (NCBI taxonomy): Eukaryota > Metazoa > Arthropoda > Insecta > Diptera > Culicidae > Anopheles > Anopheles marshallii. Next base: position 42,803,650 of record NC_071327.1, read on the forward strand.
TCCTCACGGTGGCGAAGGCCGGAAGGATACGCTGGTTGGGGCACGTCATGAGGATGCCGGACTCGTGCCCCACCAAAAAGGTCCTCGTCGGCGACCCGTTCGGCACGAGACGCAGAGGAGCGCAGCGAGCCCGTTGGCTGGATCAGGCGGAGCAGAAACTATCGGAGATCGGGTGCAGCAGAGGATGGAGAGCGGCAGCCCTGGATCGAGTTTCCTGGAAACGTATTGGTGACCAGGCCATGTCAGCACGACGTGCTCAACAATAAGAGCGGGCCAAAGAAGAAGAAGAAGAATAAATATATAAAAACACTGTGACGTGCGGCAGCGGTTGCCGGCACGTCTGCTCACCGCTGATGCTCAACCGCCGATTACGCATACGCGTTGATATCGGGTCAATCACGCATTGAACCGTAAGCGACGCACCTGTGTCACGCACACATCTGGATGTTGTCGCATGGCGCAAACAACCCAGAGCACAAAACATGCGACACAGTCTGCGTCTGCAACATTTCCCCCTTCAGGATAGCTGATACCAGTCGAATCTGTAGCCAATGTATGTTTCAGGGTTTTGTAGGCTAGCATATATTTATTTGGTACGGATATTAGCACTGTGTAACATGGAATTAGTGTAACTTTATATTCGCGGTATAATCACTGAACGCATCCGGGAGAGCAGTCCTTGCTCGTGGGCAGTTGATCGCAGACTGGCTGATTATGTGTATGCAGAACTGCTTTGCACAGGAACGTGTGTGTGTGTGCTGTTTTACTGAATACAATCCCGTGCATTGTCTTCAGCGCAACTGCTTGCGCTGACGCCTTGCAGGATGGGGAACTGAATTCAGGGAATTGCTGCTCGGATGGCTATTGATGCGCTGGTGAATTTCCTACGAAGACGCTGTGTTGTTGCTGTTGACTCTGATGCCGTGTGTAGTAGTTGTTGTGGTAGTGTTTGTGGTCGGTTCGCCATAGTACTCCCCCCTATGTTTTTAAGAACCGGACTGGGATTTTCACGTGACGTCCTGATGATGTTGTGGTACGAGTTGTACGTGGTTCCGATGATGGATCAGGATGAATTTGTTGTTGTTCGTTATGTACAAATGCTGCTTTTAGACGGTCGATAGAGATGGATGACTTTTTACCGTTGATGTCTACTATGAAGTATTTTTTTTTTCGCCTTATGACGCGGTAGGGTCCGTCGTAGGGTGGAGTTAAAGGTGGTTTAATTGCTCCAGTTCGAATAAAGACATGTGTGCAGGATTTCAATGTTTTCTGAACAAACGGTCGCTGTGTGGAATGATGACAGGTGGAAGTTGGTTTTACCTCTGCCATTGTTTTTTTTAGGTTTTCAACGAAATCTGTTGTAGGCTTGGTGCTGGAGTTTTCGTTGGTGGCAAAGAATTCCCCTGGTAGTCTAAGCGATGTACCGTAGGTTAGTTCAGCTACCGATGCTCCTATGTCTTCTTTACATGAAGTGCGCATTCCGAGTAACACGATCGGTAATGCTGAGGTCCAACTGGAGGTGTTGTGGCTTTTCAAAGCGGTTTTTAGCTGACGATGCTTGCGTTCTACATGTCCATTGGCTTGAGGATGGTAAGGTGTAGTACGCAAATGGTTAATGGCGAGAAGATTAAGTAGCTCTCTGAAGAGTTCGGATTCGAACTGTCTGCCTAAGTCGGTTGTTACATTGCTTGGTACGCCAAATCTGGCGATCCAACCGTTGACAAATGCTTTCGCTACTGTTTCGTCAGTGATGTTTGGAATTGGCATAGCCTCGGGCCATCGGGTGAATTTGTCTATTATGGTGAGACAATATTGATTCCCTTCAGATGGTGGCATAGGTCCAATAATATCCATGTGGATGTGTGCGAATCTGTTGTCTGGCACGGTTATGTGTTCGATCGGTGTTCTGTTATGACGAATTATCTTCGATTTTTGGTATGGAATACAGTGCGTTACAAAATGTTTGCAATCACGCCGTATTGCTGGCCACACGTATGAGTCGGATACGAGTTTTGTTGTCGATCGAATGCCAGGATGAGATGTGCCATGGAACTTTGATATGATCTGCTTGCGTCTCTCTTTTGGAATAAAAGGTCTGATCTTCTGGGTGGATATGTCGCAGAAGATTGGTGTCGATATTAGATGTGTTTGAAATGTTTTCAAGCAAAGCGAGGTGTTCGGGTCTGACAAAAGATGTTGTAATTCCGGATCTGTTCGTTGTTTTACTGCTAGGTCTTCGAAATCTATTGGCTCACTTTCGATGGATTCTAAACGACTTAACATGTTTGCTACTTGATTCTTTGCTCCGGATATGTGTCTGATGTCCGTGGTGTATTCACTGATGAAGCTTAGGTGACGTTGCTGAGTTGGACTTGCACGTTCGGGACGCTGTTGAAAAGCTGTAACTAGTGGTTTATGGTCGGTAAAAATGCAGAACTCACGACCAATGAGATGATCTTTGAAATATTTCACAGCTTCGTATATTGCCAGAAGTTCTCGATCGTAGGTGCTAGCTTTCTGTTTACTTGAGCTCAGCTTGCGAGAGAAGTACGCCAGTGGTTGACGTTCGTTTTTCCAGATTTGATGCAATACGGCTCCGATTGCGTTGCCAGATGCGTCTACTTCCAACGCTAATTTGGCATCCGCACAAGGGTGAGCGAGTAGAGTTGCATTAGCTAAATCTTGCTTGCATTGGCGGAAAGCTTCCGTTGTGGCTTCGTCCCATGTCAATGGAATGTTGTCATTGCGAACATTGCCTTGCATCATGTTTTGGAGGAGTTGTTGATTTTTCGCTGCGTGCGGTATGAAACGACGATAGAAGTTTACGGTTCCCAGAAATCGTTTTAACTGCTTGGCTGTTGTCGGTTGTGGGAAGTTTAATATGGCTTCTACCTTGCTTTTTGAGGGTTTGATTCCTTCCGCAGGTTTGATGTCGCTGAAGTGTCTGGCCTGCATTTCGGAGTCCGAACGTCATGAATTTAAATTCGAACAATCCGAATGGTGTGGTGATAGCGGTTTTTGGAATATCCTCATGTGCGACTGGAATCTGGTGATAAGCGCGTTGCAAATCGATGCAGGAGAATATTGTCTTGTTGTGGAGAATGTTTGAAAAATCCTGAATATGAGGAATTGGGTACTTGTCGGGTACTGATATAGCGTTTAAATTCCTGTAATCACCGCAGGGACGAAATGTTCCATCAGCCTTCTTGACCAGGTGTAGAGGACTGGCCCAAGAACTTTTTGATGGTTGGCAGATTCCTTGTTCCATTAAGAATCTAAATTCAGCTTTCGCTGCTTCCAGCTTATCAATGGGTAAGCGACGTGGACGACAGAAAACGGGTTGGCCAGTAGTGATGATTTGGTGAACTGTTTTTGCTTTTGTCTGTTTGCGATTTATGTTAAGTATGGTAATGTTTTTGTACTCACTTAATATTTCCGCAAATGGAGATGTTGAATCATACGATTTGATGACTGGCTCGGAAACCGATGACCGACCTACGCTACGAAAACGGACTAACGATTGGAAACTCGGGACATGGAACTGCCGATCCCTCACGTCCGCTGGGAGTACCCGAATACTCGCGGACGAGGTGAGGGCCCGTGGCTTCGAAATAGTAGCACTTCAAGAGGTGCGCTGGAAGGGAGTGATGTAGCGTCCGTATCGCAGCGATTGTATGATCTACCAGAGTGGTGGAGATAAGCACGAGCTCGGTACGGCGTTCCTCGTCTTAGGTGAGATGCGCAAGAGGGTGATCGGGTGGTGGCCGATCACTAACAGAATGTGCAGGTTGAGGATACGTGGCCGTTTCTTCAACATTAGCATCATCAACGTGCACAGTCCGCACCTTGGGAGCACTGATGACGATAAGGACGATTTCTACGGGCAGCTGGAGAGGGAGTATGATCGCTGCCCCAAACACGATGTAAAGATCGTCATCGGGGACTTTAATGCTCAGGTCGGACGGGAGGAGGTGTATAAACCAGCGATAGGCAACTTCAGCGTCCACCAGCTGTCAAACGACAACGGCCAGCGCCTTGCCAATTTCGCCTCCTCCAAGTGCATGATTATCCGCAGCACCTACTTCCAGCACAAACCTCGCTTCAGCTACACCTGGAGATCACCGCAGAACAGTTATTCCCAGATTGACCACGTTTTGATCGACGGACGAAACTTCTCGGACATCATCGACGTCAAAATTCTCAGGGGTGCAAACGTCGACTCGGACCACTTCCTACTCATGGTTAAGCTTCGCCAAAAACTGTCCGTGGCTAACAAGTCACGGTCACAGCCTACCCCGCGGCTAAACACGGACCGGCTGAAACTAGCTGATGTGGCAGGGGACTTCGCGGCAGCCCTCGGGGAGGCTCTGCCGGACGACGACGCAGTCACCACGATGTCCCCCACAGCCCACTGGCGTATAGTGGAGCGTGCCATCAGCAAAGCAGCGGAACGACATGTCGGCTACGTGACACGCAGCCAGAGGAAGGAGTGGTTCGATGATGAGTGTAGGCGAGCACTATCCGAGAAGAATGCAGCACGCGCCCGAATGCTGCAACGGGAAACTCGTCAGAACGTGGAGAACTACAGACGGCTGAGGAGGCAGCAGACCCGACTGTTTCAGGAGAAGAAGCGTCTTCTGGGGGAGTCGGAAGAGCAGCAGATGGAGCGGCTTACTCAGTCGGGGGAAACTCGTAAGTTCTACAGGATGCTGCACGCGGCGCGGAGTGGTGATGTCCGCAACACCACAATGTGCCGCGATGCAGAGGGGAGTATTCTGGCGGACGAACGAGAGGTGATCGACAGGTGGAAGTGCCACTTCGACGGACATCTTAACGGAGCACAGGCAAGAGACCCCGATTTGGGGGCAGAATGCAGAATCGAGCAGCACATCAGTCTGGTGGCAGGTGACGAGGTGCCCACGCCATCTTTGGAAGAGGTAATTAGTGCCATCAAGCAGCTGAAGAACAACAAATCAGCAGGCAGCGATGGCCTAGCTGCCGAGCTCTTCAGGTGGTGGCTGGTGCGGCTGTTGAGGGCCACCATGGACAGGGTGCAGTGCAAGGTGAGAGTATCGAGCATGCTGTCGGATGCGTTCGAGTCTCACCGGGGATTGAGGCAAGGTGACGGACTCTCCTGTCTGCTGTTCAACATCGCTCTGGAAGGTGTCATGAGAAGCGCGGGCTTCGATATGCGGGACACGATTTTCACCCGTTCCATCCAATTCCTTGGCTTCGCGGATGACATCGACATCATCGGAAGGACATCTGCGGCGGTGTGCGAGGCGTACACCAGACTGAAGCGCGAAACCTCAGGGATTGGATTGCTGATCAATGCGACGAAGACAAAGTACCTGCTTGCCGGAGGCTCTGACCGTAATAGGGCCATGCTGGGAAGCAGCGTATCGGTCTACGGCGATGATCTCGAGGTAGTAGAGGAGTTCTGCTACCTCGGTACGATCATAACTTCGGACAACAACGTAAGCAGCGAAATCCGAAGGCGCATTGTTCAGGGGAATCGTGCCTACTACGGGCTCCACAAACTCCTACGATCCAGAAACCTTCTCCTGCGCACGAAATGCACAATATACCGTACATTGATACGGCCGGCTGTCCTCTATGGTCATGAGTCTTGGACCATGCTCACAGAGGATGCCAATGCACTCGGTGTTTTCGAACGCCGTGTGCTAAGGACGATCTTTGGCGGTATCTTGGAGCACGACGGGTGGAGGAGGAGAATGAACCACGAGCTTGCTGAGCTGTTTGGGGGACCTGACATCCTCACGGTGGCGAAGGCCGGAAGGATACGCTGGTTGGGGCACGTCATGAGGATGCCGGACTCGTGCCCCACCAAAAAGGTCCTCGTCGGCGACCCGTTCGGCACGAGACGCAGAGGAGCGCAGCGAGCCCGTTGGCTGGATCAGGTGGAGCAGAACCTGTCGGAGATCGGGTGCAGCAGAGGATGGAGAGCGGCAGCCCTGGATCGAGTCTCCTGGAAACATATTGGTGACCAGGCCATGTCAGCACGACGTGCTCAACAATAAGAGTGGGCCAAAGAAGAAGAAGACTGGCTCGGAAACGCTGCTGATGTTTGTTATTTCCAATTGTGTGGTGTTATCGATGATTTTGTTTCGTCGTATATCTACCAACAGGTCGTGATGACTTAAAAAATCTGCACCGACGATGGGTGATTTTACATCTGCTATGGTGAATAACCAGGTGAATGGACGACGCAAGCCTATGTTGAGTGTTAGACGTTTAGTGCCAAATGTAGCTATTTTAGTTCCGTTTGCTGCGAAAAGGTGTTCTGATGAAGGATTATCGCGTTCTTTTAGTGTTGGCGGAATAACGGAAACGTCTGCTCCTGTGTCGATCAAGAAGTCTTGATGTGAAACTTGGTCCAGAATATGAATACGGTTAATCTGTGTAAGTTTAGTGCAGGTAGACTGCGCACCACTTAGTACTTTTGGAACCGGAGTGAAGTGACATACTTTGTTTGGACTATGCTGATTTTCACATTTTTGGGCAGAATTACTGTAGCGTCGATGGTAATAGCAGATGGATGGACCACGCTGTTTGGACTGTTTGCGATTACGATGGTTGAGTCTCCCCGGATGACTATCACGATGATTGGATCGACGCCGATGCTGTTCGCGCAGAAAATGGTCGAATTTCTTGTTTAATGCGGCGATTTGCGATTCCAACGATGTTTGTTGTTCAGTGGATGGGGTAGCTTGGAATTCCTGATAGATTATCTTTAACAACTGTAGCTGCGGGGAAGCACCTAGGCTTTTCGATTCACTTTCCGGATTCATTTTTACACTACGCGATTGTGTTTGTCGGGCGCGGGACGCGGTTTTTCTGGTTGAGTGCGGGACGCGGTACGCGAGTTGGTTCGTGGAACGCGATACACGGGTTTGAGCTTGGGGCGCAGTACACGAAGTTTTTTTACGTGAAACACTAATATGGTACACAGTTATCCTATTATGCGTCGGATCACGTCTGGATCACCACAGTAGCCAATATATGTTTAAGGGTTTTGTAGGCTATCATATATTTATTTGGTACGGATATTGTAGCTGTGTAACATGGAATTAGGGTAACTTTTTATATAATATAATCACGCGGTATAATCACCGAACGCATCCGTTAGACCAGTCCTTATTCGTGGGCAGTTGAGAAGGTCCTTCCCAAGTGCCAAAAACCGATGATTTCATAGGCTGGGCACACACGTACGTCCACTGGACGTCCAAAATCCACGAAGTCATACAAAAATTCAAAAAAATTGGGTCCTGCCGTGGACGCGTCCACAAGACGTCCACAAAGCACGAAGTGAAAGAGGAATCGGAAATAACTATTAGAATAACGCGTACAGAGCATAACGGGCTTGATCGTACGACAAATGCTGTCTCGCTCGTGCGTACGGTAAAGGATAGGCGTTTATGTTCGGCTTTGCACGAAGTTGGTGTGGACGTGGGCAGGACGTGGACGTCCCGTGTGTGCCCAGTCAAAAGTTCGCCCCGAAGATCGATTGCAGATCGGTTTCAGAGTGAAATTTGAGTTACTTTTGCCAGGTGGGTAGCCAAGCGTTTCGATCACATCAACAAAAGTACTCTTCACGGCACCCGAGCGGCCACAATCACTCAATTAGAGCGAGAGGAAACGATGAAAAAACGAGAGGTCAATATGAAATCATCGGTTTTTGGCACTTGGGTTGGGCTGCACTGCTCTATTACGAAGACAGATGCCGGTTGTTTGGCCTTGCGACACTTGAAGACCGCCGTTCTATTTACCAATCCTCATTTGTTACCGCACTTCTTTTCGATTGCATTGATGCCCCAGCACTAACCAACGTCCCACTTTATGTTTCCTCCCACTTTCTTCGTAACCCAATTTAAATAGCCACACGTCTCTCGTCTCGTTGCCATACGTTTCTCGGCCGTAAAGATCGCCTTCTTTTGGTAATTAAAAAATGTAATTTCTTGACCCTGTCGTGATTTCCGCTCATTTCCGAGTTCTTTTTTTAACTATTAAAACAATTTTTATTTATTTATTTTTTTTAAACTGATTTCACATTTAATTTATTCAGCCAAACGCTCTCATCAAGTTCTACCACAAGACTGACTCGTTGCTGCCGATCTGTTTTAATCCTTGCTTTGTCCTTTTCTATACTTTCTTCTCGTCTCGTCTCGTTTACTTCTCGTCTCGTCCTGTTTCTTTATTTCCGCTCTCCGCTTTCATTCTCTTCGCTTTATACATATTACCTTTGCTGCTCTCTCTCTCTCTCTCTGTTATACTTCTTTCTCTCATGGTTGATCCTCTTCACCTCTGCTATCTCTCATTCTCGATATCTACCTTATCGTTGATCATTTTTTTATAATATTTTCTCCCACACTCGATCCCTACAGACCCATCATTTTGATTATAACATATCCCTTCCTTTTTTTATCCCCTTTGTCACTTCATAATCTTTTTTCACTTATCTATTTTTTCTGTTAGTGCTTTCTGTTCTGCATTCCGGTTAGGATTAAGATAGTTTAAGCTCGAACTATTGCGGTAAGACTGGAATTAAGTCACTTAGTAAAGCCTACGGCAAACTAAACTAAAAGTATATGAAATCATATGAAATAAGCGTACTACAAACCCTTCTAGTGGCCCAGTGAACCCGTAAGGAACTGGACGATGACTAATGGCCATTAAAGCCCAACTCTTTGGGACACATATTGATATCCTGCCCTTGTACTACCGCTCGATCCTTTTTACGAAACATCTCCATAGAAATGATATGTTCCTTGCACGGATACATACATCCATAACATCTCCAGCGTAGTCTGCTTCATCCTATTCTTCCGTCGTGATGTGCTGATCTATGTTCTGTTGCTCTGCTGCAGCCGCCTTGTCTTCCCATCACTTTCACTGTAACTACGTCGTGATTAGGGTAGAAGCCTCGCAAATGGCACTGCACCGGGTCGGGCCGCTGAGAAACTGAGTAGCAATGTTGTCCGCCATCACGGGGTCGTCGCTGTCATGCGCCAACAGACCCGTTCACATGTCAGCAAACCACGGGCATTCCAAAAACACCAGAACTCCTTCGCAATGTGTACAGTTGAGGGAGAAGACGAATCCCATGCAGTGCAGGTACTCCCGAAAAAACTATGCCCGGAGAGCACCTGGGAAAGATGGAAAAATATCTCTCCGTGTTTCCTCCCAACCCAATCTGCTATATTTTGTGTTATGTACACCTTGATCACGTACGCAACTAGTTGATCACTCGTTGCTGTCTGGGAACCGACAGCATCCGAAGTGCCGAGAACTGCTCGTACGTGCCCTACCCGATCGCTCTCGCGATGCTTACGGGTCCTTGTCGTGGCTGGAGACAGTCGTTTTTTGCGTTATCGTGTGTGTTATCTTTTAGTGTAATAAACGAGTTTTAATGTGTAATTGTGCGAGTACGTTTTTGTCAAAGTGATTACCCGTGTGATTACCCAAGTGATTGGGATTACCCGATGAGCCCATTGCACGTATCGGTTGACGTTCCTCATTGCTCAGGGAAAAGTGTTAGTGATAAAATTATGAACAAAAAAAAGGACCACTTTTGTTACACGATACCACCACAATAGGAACCATACCACCATTATGGTACAACAGAACATGTACCAAAAAGTTTTTTTTTCGTTAAATTCGCTAAGTTTTATGGTCGTTGTTTTTTGACATCTTTATTTTTTAAAAGAAAAACGTATTATCTATCTTATTTAGTTAAACAACGAAATTTGCTTCTTCCAAACAACTTCAACGATTTCCAATCGTGCGTATGCTGACAGATTGCACCACTATTGGTATACTTACCCTAGTCATCCGTCGAATCGCAATACTATTCATTATATTTTTGAACACTAAATATCAGCAGAAAAAGAAAGCTTTAAACAGCACGGCATTATAAAGGCATTATTCACTATGTTTTATGATATTTTTTCATATATATTTGATTTTCTGGTATGTAATTGTTTTGAGCTATCGAGATAAATGCTTTCCCACAGACCCACTGTGGTGTGTGTGTGTGTATGTGTGTGTGTGTATGTGTGTGAGTTTTCTTTCTTTATTTCGTTAAAAAAAACTATTTTAACTTTCACCAAGGACCTGTCTGTTTGAACGTTACCGTCAATTCGAATAATTGTGTCACATACCTCCTGCATTTGTGTTATAATATAGTTAATGCGCACAAAAATTATTTCGCATAATAAAAATTGTAGTAATATTACTGCAAAGAGCTTTTCATACACACATCTTTTATCTGTGCAATAACATGTTCGGTGCGAGCATTTAGAATTTGATAAGAGTAAGAATATCTTTATGTTTTTCAAACCCCCACCTCCTATATACCATATGCAACATACGATATTTGTGTATTTTTTATGTTGTGCATTTGTTATTACTCAATAGCTAATTACTATAAGTAACACTAAGCTGAGCTACTTCTATTCCTTAAGATGTCGCACTGTGATTTATTTTAAAGTTAAGAATAATTTCCTACGCCGCAGTAGCATACCAATATGGAAAACATAATCGACCAGTGGTGGTATATTTAACAGTGCTCGAAGATTTCACTCAAATACATCACTCCATCTATGGTTCACTTGCACTACCATATTTTTGTGCAGAGTTGTTAAATGCTGATTCAAAACAATTGAGTTATTTTGTGTTTCAATATTTCCAATTGTAAGCTGTCGATATTAACGACGTTTATCAAAAAGTGCTTTATATTTAAACTATACGTGTATTTGTTTTAAATTTGGCAATAAAATATTACGTTGCTGGGTCATCGGCGTGCGGCACTACTGCGGATACTATTTAATTCTGGAAATACAACATTTTTCAAAGCATTATCGACAATTCTAAATTAGAGATAACTATTCTAGTTAGTTCTTTGATACCACATTTGCAATTCTCGTTCAATGTCATATTCTGGATCCAAATTGCGTTACATCATAATCTTATAGTTACATAATCCCTTGCCAGTTCAAAATTGTTAACGAATGTTTCTTGTATGTTTAGGATTTTCCCAATTATTTACCATCAACCATGAAATTATGTTGCAACTCACTATTGCTAGTGTACCAATCAGCTGCACGACCCTATATATCAGTTTCCGTCAATGGTGATGTTATTTAGCGCATAGACTTAAGTAGTGAAAATCTAAATTAGGTATTTCCTAAAATTAAAACGTGTTTCAGATCTTCCTTTTGAGGAGTATAATATAAATAAAAAGTTTATGATTTGACAATCCTTTTAAAAACTATTATGCTAGTTTATTCGCGACTAATAACCCGTTTATTGGAAAAAATATTACAACCGAATCTGTTAGGTAAAATTTCAATCTGTGACCGATTATCTACAACTCTTCAATTTTTCAACAATCAACTGTTGTATAATTTTTGCATCTATAAAAAAGCTGAATAACATATTTTATCTAACTTATGCTTGTTATTTATCAACGATTTCCACCGTAAAAATGTTTGTTAGAATTATTTACACCTTGTGCAACGTTTGATGACCCTTCTACACTACCTATTTGGTGGCTTGCATTATTTCCGAAGTTCTGCTGACCATACCCGATAGAACGGTTACTCCTTTGCTGATGATGATGTATACCTACGCTTTGCGTATACCTTTGTATACCTTGTGCGTAACTTGTAGGTCTTTGAATTGGAGATGGATATCGCGTACCAGAAACTCCTGAAGCTTGAGCCCGTATCGAGTTAGTGCCTATGTTTCCGTTTCCTCCACTACTAACAACAACGAGACTTCCATTTCCAGTAGTGCTGCTCGTACATCCAACTAACTGATTGTTTCCTTGGTTTAAAGGTAACATATTGCGACTGTGATTTGATAAGTGTTGGTTTGTTTGCGAATTTTGGTGACCCCCGGCTGGCCCTCCTGTGGACAATAACGGTAGCTGTTGAGGCGGAGCAGACTGATGTAGGTTTGAAATAACGGGTTGATGTTGCATTAGTTGATTTTGGAGTTCCCACTAAATATGAATTAAAAAATTAAAGAAATATGTCAGGCGAAAGATCAGATTGATTGATTGACCTAACTTAAATCAGTCACATAGATAACCTAAATCAGATAACAACTGCGCGAGAGAGATAAATTCAAAGACGGGGACGTGAATGACAGACACAGCCATTATGTATTATATAATCTACAATAAACAAGAATTGACTGTCTTATCAATCCAAAGAAAATAACACAGACGGATCAAACCCCTAAACAAACAATAATCCTTGAATAAAAAAGGGAAACTTTGAGCGAAACGTAAGTAAATAGTAAATAGTAAACAAAGTACATAGCATAGTAAACTGAGGCCGAAAATAAAGATAAAAGTGTTGATGCGAACATTCATAGACATACGATGTAGCGTACAAAAATGACGGAAATTAAAAACATACATTGAATAGCATCAATGGCTATCCCTTCACTTTATTTACCCGTAGTTGGATAGTCAGTCCTGCGTACCGGTTTTGACAAGGTTCTGCCGTGTTAAGACCGGCACCGCTACGAATATACCTCCATCACTTGATATTACTTTTTGACGGCGCGCATTAAGCAATTAATACCACCGACAAAAAATAATTAAAGACAAAATTTAGCGGCATGAACTACAATTTATTTTTAAAGTAAACTCCTGAAAATTCAAGCCAGTTCTTAACTAAATAATCACATCATAACATTATTACTTAGAAAATTCGTCTAAAACTTTACTAACCAATCGGGATTAAGAATGCCGAATATATAGTAAAAAGAAGCAAACTGGATATAAAACATTAAAATAGCACACAAGATTGATACAAAGGACATTGATGCATCGATGGCTTCGGAATTCATGTTCCGTAAAAGAATCGGTTATCCGCTTTGCCCGCAAGTCTCGGGCAACAAAAAATCGTTCTTAACTGGGAGAAGCACAGCACGAGCTAACGATACTTGTGTATGGACGTGCAATGCACCGTGAAGAAGTAGAGAGCGATAATTGATTTTTCGTATTGGTTAAAAGCAATGTACACCTTTACTTGATTTACGTTAAACTTATAGGACTATGTCATGATTTTGATTATCTAGTTATTGATTTTTCAACATTGAAATAAGTTCAATTAAATTAAAATTAAATAAATAAATAGTACAATTTAGTACAATAGTACAATCGTAGAAACGATTACTAATATTTAGCACAACGGTCAACATGTAAACTAAATGGTGCTAGGTATAATTTGAAGCTTCAAAATTTGAAATGAACCGTACGAATTAGAAAATAGATTTTAGCTGACATAAATAACACTGTAATATCTCGGATATAATTTCATATAATATTCATATAATTTCAAAAAGTACAAAGCTCAGCAAATAAAACAATCTATTCCGGAATCAAAACAACCTTCTCAAAGTTGATTTTTATGCAACAAAATGAATCCAACTACAAATACTGCAATATACTTGATAGATTCTTTCAAGTCATCTTGGTTGGTTGCTGTTTTTTTGTCTCTACCCGATTTTATATTGCTGATTTCATCAATCCTGAAATGAGTGCTGACATTTTTTTTAAAATTGTATGCTACATGCCAAGAAATGGAAAACTTTACATTATATTTTCAATTACGCTAACTCAAGAAACTATCGTAAACAACGTTCAGTTTTATCGCATTGATTACTTTAGAAGTGAAGGACCAAAAGGAAAACAAATTTCTCAAATGTTTCTTACCGTTGATTTTTTAACAAACCATCATTGAATTAACAAAACTTAGATAATTTAAACTTTAACTAAGTTTTCAATTTGTCCATGCCTAATTTTGTCCGGTTGGATTCAAAACGCAGTTGCGTTTACATCCCAGTACAGAAACGTACATCCCAGAATAAAGTATTGACTTACAAAACTACTTAATTGGTACTCAGGCTAATATTTCATACTCAAAAAGAAAGATTTGAAAATCTTGAAAATGAAACAAAAATATAGATTCAATTTGTAATATTCTATTCATCCTATCAAAAGTAATGTTAATAATTAATCTAGGTTACCATTCCCTGCAATTGAATACAATTATGCTTTCTTCTCTTTATCGGCACAACAACCAAGAAGTCTAGGCCTGCCATTTCTGGTTTTCTGTGACTTTATTTACCCGTAGCTGGATAGTCAATTCTGCATACGGGACAATTATACTTTACTGACCATTATAATACCAATCAGAAAGATAGAATGCCGCAAATGTCGATCAAGTATTCGAAAAAGCGGATTTAAATTATTTTCCGTAGTAAGAATTGCTAATCCAAACAAATTTAAGCTGCTTAGCTAACTGCTCTATAATTCGTTTGCAAAACGAATACTTTTGAATTTCTTTTATCTTAATTTGTTTTACTGTCCTGAGTGTTCTTTAACCTATGAAATGAAATTTTAAAACAATTGCTGAGGATGAAAAAACAAAATGTATTGTAATGATGGTGATAGTGAAATCATGATGATTTAAAAAGCAAATAATCGTTTTGGTGAAATTCCCAGCTTACATTATCGCTGACAACCTTTTAAGCTAATCACTATGAAGTTCTTATGTTCCAAATTCTTTAGAGGTAAAACAATTGATCTCAAATTATATTCAATTATTGTTTTACTCTATTACTTTAAACGGAAATAAATCAGGATATCTTGTCATCTCAAATAACTCATGAAACGATTGATCTATTTAGTTTTGTTTCGGGAATATTGTATAGACCATTTTCTAATAGTAAAGAAGTGCATTTTACACACAGTTTATTGACGTACTCCTATACCATTTTTGAAGTTTTTTTTTAATCAAGAGCAAAAGGTAAAATAAACATACAAGCCTTAGACATATTAATTATGTTATAACTTTACCGTTTGACGTTGCGGGAGTCAAAACGAATATGTAGAATGTTACCAAAATTAACTATACCCCGAATAAACGTAAAAACAGGGACTGGGATGATAGATAATGCACAAAGACAACTAGAGAGAAGCAATTATAATAAGCTTCATCATCCGTCAACTAATGCTCAGGTTTTTCTTACTACCCTATTCTGTATACATGACCGTAACTGTATGTATAACGTTTTAATGCAGGCATAGCTACAGCCTACTTGTGATAGAATGAATAATAACTCACAGTATCTTGTTGTTGTTGCTGTTGTTGTTGCTGCTGCATATGGGATGATTGTGGCGATTGGTTCGATTTAATGTAAGCAGCAGCATTGGCCCCAGAGTGTTGCGAGCTATTATTCGGTGCTCCTCGATACTGCTGTTGGCTCATTGCTGGATTAGTTGCAGCCAAAAGTGGTGAATTTAAGAACTGCGAAGAATAGTTGGGCATCTGCTGCTGTGGTGGCGGAGGCTGGGGAGTGTTGGAAGGATTCTGCCCACCATGACTACCAAACATATTGGACGCTGCAACTGCAGCTGCTGGTATACCGTATGCATTTTGCGCGGCAGCGCCTGTGGCTCCAGCAGTGCCAAAAAATGCCGTTTGATTACCCCCAGAGTTCGAATAGTAATTCGTTGCCGAATTTTGCAGTGGAGGAGCTGGCGGGAACATATTTAGATATTGTTGACCGTAAGGTGGCTGGCTAACCGATCCACTACCGTTTGGTTTGGGTTGCCCGATAGCACCAATCTGTTGTGTGGAAGATTTTACCGACGAAGACATCAGCGAACTATTGTTTGATGATATTAGCATTGTGTTTGGATTGCCCATTTGAGTTGTTTGGTTGTACGGCGATTGAACCGAGCCCATGCGAAATTGCGACGATAAACTTTGATACATCTCTGGCGTAGGTCCTGCTTGCATGTTAGTCGGTGTGGTCATATACGCATTATATGGACCAGCGGTACCGGAAGTGCCATAGTGTCCCGGGAATTGTGAAAATTGTGAACGACCGCTTGGTTCAATTTGGAATGCATTGTATAATCCACCTTGTGAATTCATGGCAGCAGCTGCAGCGACGGCAGGTGAATTATATAGCACCGCTGGTGGTGACGGTATAGCAGACACACCATATTGAGCCGGAAAAAAAGGTTGTGGAGCAGAAGGTATGGATCCGCTTTGCATTTGTGGAGGAGGCGACAGGCCTATACTGCTTGATTGATGCATGCCTCCACCATTATTTTGTTGGGTGGGTTTTACCTTACAAACATTTACATTGTTTGCGGCAACTGCCGCTGCCAGCACATCTGCTACTGGGTGTTTGTTTAGACTCATAGACACGGCCACTGCTGCTTGGTGCTGCTGTACACCAACAGAACTAACATGTTGTTGCGATTGTTGTTGTGTCTGTTGTTGGTGTTGCAATGTTAGTGATTGTTGATGATGCGTTTGCTGCAATTGCTGTGGATGTTGTTGAACTGGATGTTGCTGCAACTGTTGTTGAAGTTGCGACTGCTTATGAGACGGATGTTGCTGCTGATGCTGATGCGGATGTTGTTGAGACTGAGAGAGTTGTTGGGGCAATTGTTGCGATAATTGTTGTGTTTGCTGTAGCGACTGCTGCTGCTGCTGCTGTGTCTTCATTTGTGGCTGGGTTTGCGTCTGCGATTGCGATTGGGTAGTTTGTGTTTGTGATTGTGATGAAGCTTGCGTTTGCGACTGTGAAAGAGATTGTGATTGTTGTGGTTGGTTTTGTGACTGCGTTTGCGGTTTATGTGACGGCTGCGATTGCTGATGTAGCTGCTGCAATTGCTGAAGATGTTGAGGCTGATCCTTATGATGTTGCTGCTGACGTTGCAGTTGCTGTGTATGTTGTTGTAGTACGTGCTGAGGTTGATGTTGCTGCAATTGTTTTTGCGACTGCTGAGCATGCTGTTGCGAAGACTGCTGGGATGATGACTCCTGGATGTTGTGTGGTTGTCGTTGATGCTGTAATTCTTGTTGATGATGTTGCTGCTGCAGTTGTTGCTGTTGTTGGTGTGTCTGTTGATGAGGCTTTGCTGATTGCTGTTGATGATGACTCAGACTATATCCTCCATTAGAACTGTCACTGCATTCATTGTTAAGAGTAATCGTGGAGTTAATGTCGCATCCACTGTTAGATCCTGCGGAGCCGGATACATTACACACACTGTTGGAATTATTGAAATGGTCCACTAAAGAATCTGATTCTGACCCAAAAGTAGCTCCATAAGACGAATGCGTTCCATGCGTCTGGTGAGTGTGGTGATTGGTACCACCAGAATGAGGATGTTGATACTGTGGCTGATGGGTTGGGTGATGTGGACCCCTTACGAAGCTAGATTTCAAATGAACATTGCTTCCACTGGCAACGTTTCCGACACCGCTAACTGAATGTTCATTTCCAACATTGACACGATTAGCACTACTTCCACTTCCGGTGTTCACCACCGTTCCGGTTTGTTCTGGTACAGTTGGCATTTCCCAAACCTTTTTTACACTTGCTATTTTCATGTTTAAATCGGCAGTTGAAGGAGAAATCATATTTTTCACAGACACTGCTACCCCACCATGGTTACTACTACCCCCTTCTGCTTCCATTGATTTTGATAAGCATAAACCGGCTGATACTGATGATTGTTTTTTAATGCCTTTGTCACCGTCAATTAAATGGCTAATATCAGTCTCAAAAGCATATGATTTAATATCCTTATAATCGTTTTCACTTTTTTGAAATGGAATTCCTTGAAGCGAACTTGGTATCATGTTGCATGGCTGTTGTTTTGGAACACCAGTAGAAAGTACAGTTCTTTGAGAACTACCCACGATGTTATGTTGCACTCCACCTTCGTTTGCTGTTGTAGCAGTTGTCGTAGTTATCTGACGATGAACTGTGGAGCTGGATGTAATCGATTGCTGTGAATTTATTAGTGCCCCTACAACACCTGCTGCTCCAGTAGCCATTTTGTCGTTAATAAAACCTGTGTTTACTTTTGATCCAAAATTTGTGCCACTATTGCCACTATGCTGACGTCTCAAATTAGCTGTAGTCATATCTCCGCTAACTCCTCCACAATCACCAACTACTGGGCTTGAAGAATTTCCACTCAACACAGCAACGGATACGCCAGATTTATAGTTAGTGTTTTCAAATATTATCGTATTCACTGGAGGAGTATTGCCATCTAGATTATGCTTATCATTATCAGTCTTGGCATTATTTACTGGTGAAAGCGTGGACAGCTTATCTGTTGCCGATTGCTGTTGCTGCAGAAGACACGATCTTTCTCCTTCGGCGGATACTACTGTTGAAGAACGTGTAACTAACGTTGCTGCAGTTTTATTTCCACTATTGGTTGCATTCATTACAGTTGGGACCATTTGATTAGTATTTGAACCTGAACCAGATGATATATCAGTTATAGTATCAGTGTTAGATGCCTTTGCTCCTTGACCTCGCGTTACAGACTGCTGCTTGCGCGTTACCAGATGGTTAATGGAACCTCCTCTAGTATTTCCAATATTAGTTACCGTAACATTGCATTGTAAAACAAAATTACCGTCTAATGAACTATTATTCCCACCATAAATAGTTCCTGGTAAGCTGGTTACGTTTTTAGACTGTTGTTGCGATGCGATAGAACCACTTTTGGTGGTGATCGGTGTTATGATGCTTTTCGTTTTTGTCTTCGTATCGTCTACGATTGTTCCAGATTTAATTGTGTCGCACTTATCACTAGCTTCCATGCGATTATCCGTAACACAGGACCTGGTACCCGTTTTTTGAGATATAAGATTATCCTCTCTTGAATGAGATTCATCGTTACGAACTTCTATTGCACCAGGGTTTCCTTCTCCCACTATCGCACATTTTTTTTCTTGATCGATAGATGAAATATCCTCCGTTGCCTTGCTACCATCAGTGAATGGAATCGATCTCGTACTTTTTTGAGCAGCACGATCTTCCCTTGTTGGGGATCCAGCGCAAGTACTACTATTCAAGCTATCGCCGACACGATGTTTTGTATTTCTATCATCACTATTACCTGTACTCGCACCGAATGGACTTTTTGAATTTGGAGGACCATACCCTTCAATTTTTTTACTTATACTGGCAGTGCCCTCCATTGATGATACGCAACCAGAGTAGGGCGCTTGCAGTGGTTTCTGACGATTATTCGTATTCGAAGAACTTGCTACGGTTACATTCGAACCAACATTTCCACCACCTCGACCACGTCGTGATGGTTCCCCACGCGGTACAAAACCTTCCTTTGAAGCCGCACCAGCCGCATCTGAGCTTACCAAACTCTGTACCCCGGTACTTCCAATCATTGAATGGTTGTAAATCTTTTGGTGCAAATGTTGCTTTGTTTGATCATCAAAACCTTCCTCAGAAAATTCAGACTCGCTCCAGTAATCTTGATTGTAGATACGATTTCCTCCACCGACTCTACTTCCACCACGAGATCTGTTCCAATTGCTTGTACCGCCTCTAAGAGAAGAACTGCCTGATGTACCATCTGTGCGATGGAATCCTCCGGTATAACTACCACCACGAGCTCCACCACGCGTATCATGTCTTCGATTATCTCGAGAGTGCTGTTGGTGCATCAATGGCAAGGCTTTCTTTTTACCACCTTGTTGCTGAGATGACGCACCTACCATAGCTGTGGACGCAATTTGTTTCTTATCATCTGTACCTGGCAATGGCCTTGACTGATGCGAATCCAAATGTGATGCATCTTTCGAGCTTTCATTAACACATGACTCCAAATTCTCGTTCATACTTGTTTCTACAACCCCGAACGTGGATGATTCTTCTGAGTGTAATACTTTGCTAGATTTTTCTGCAGCTATATCAACCTTATTACCGTCAGGATCCATTGTCACAATCGAACTATTTGCATTACAATCATGTGATGTTGTAGCACTCTCATTTGCTGCATGTTCATTGCTTTCAATCCCTTCATTCTTTATATTTGATTCACAATCGGCAATCTTCATTATCCGTTTACTGGATATTTTATCTTCTTTCATTACGTCAGATATTTGAGAAGCCACTTCGTTTACTCGAAGCAATATCTGTTTCGGTGGTTCGCAATCAGAACGTAACGGGCGCTCGCTACCGCTGAACGATGCAGGTGATGACGCTGACGAACCTTTCTCGACTTCCGTATCCCATGACGTTTCTCGACCATAATTTCTAGACATTGTAACAATGCTACCAGAATTGTACGTAGATGATGGATGATGAGAGTGATGAACAACATTGTGGTGATTTTCATCACTTGATACACTCATTTTACGATTAGATGATTCTGATAAGCTGCGAACCAGCTGTGGTGTTGTTACACGTCCACCAGAATTCTGCTTGGCTTGATTGTTAACAGAAGATTCTGGACTTCCTCCAAATACAACATTGAAACGATTGTTATCTTCTGCAAAATCCAGTTTTTCTTTTGTAGCAGCTTCTCGCGGATTATGTTCACGCATCTCATACTGCTGTCGTTGACGTTCATCACGATCTCTAACAGGAGCGCTTACTGTTGTCGTACCACTTCGACGTGAACTTGACATCGCGTTTGCGGCAACGCCGCGTCCGTATGTTTGTTGATTATGGATGAATCGTGGATCATATTGTTGTGCAAACGGTATAGTACTTTTAGTTTCAATGCCGGAATTCGTTACTGAAGGACCAGCGCTTCCAGACGAGTAACTGTTAGTATTTCGCGATAGAGTTTGATTACTAGTCGTATTATTATTCGTCGTTGATAAATTTGTACCGGATGTATTTCGCTCAAGTTTACGTTTCTGGAACCTCGGTGGCAAATTTGATTGAAAGGTTTTGGAAAATCCTGGCATGTCCCAATTAGCACCAGTACTTCCACTGAGGTTTCCTGCTTCGCGATCATGTCGTGCTCCTCCAAATGTTCCAAATTCGTGCCGTATTTCTTTCCCATTTGCACGTTCACCACTTTTTCCACGAATTTTTATAGATATTATACGTTCGCTAGAGTGTTCAACTGCACTTTCCATGGTCTTCTCTTCTTCCATTCTGTTACCCAGTAAAGCGCTGACGACATTGCCAGTAGAAGATATAGATGCGTTCATGCCGCCACAGTTATTTTTATCGGCATTACCGGTCCTTCCATCCAATGATTCGTCGTTCTTTTTCCGACTAAGTTTCTCTTCCAGTTCTTGCAGTTTTCTTGCAGCTGCCTGCTTACGTTCAATTTCACGTTTTTGATCTTCTTCTCGTCGCTGCTTTATGCGCTCTTTTGCTTCTGCTGCATCTAAGCCTCCTGCGACAATGTTCACATTGATAACACCTCCTTCTGCACCAATTCCGCGCATAACATTATTGCCGTTTGCTTGTATTGAGTTACCTTCTTGAACCTGGCTTCGGTCTCGATCTCTGTGAGCTTCACCAACATTATCTTGAGTACGATCAAGTTTATCCGTAGTATCAATTATTTTCTCATCGACTCCCGTAGTATGTTTTTCTAAAGCCCCCATGGTGGTATCCTTTTCTTTTACAGCAATCAACTCCGATTCGTCATCAGAAAATTCTAATTTCTGATTATAATCAAATTCGTAGTCCTTCGCCCATCCTTCATCCTTAGCGATTGCTTCTAATCTTTGTAATTCTTCATCGCGTATAATTGGTCGCACCACTACCTCTTGCTCAGCAAGAACACCTGAACCGTATGGTGAATGTAAATTACGATTATCATCGTGGAATCCACTAGGAGTACCAGCATCACCAGACACCACATTTCCAGTTCCGCTACTTCGCACATAACCAGCTGAACTGTTGTAACTACCAACATTTCCACCTGTCGTGCTACGATTAGCATATCGAGGCTGTTGATTTATACCTCCACGACGGTTTGCATGCTGATAATTATCATTATAAACGGCTCTTTCAGCGCTTTCTTCTCTAACAGTATTGCTGCTTGCACTGCTCACTCCACGAGCAACTCGTCCTCCTTTAGCTGGAGGCATTGAAGAAAAATAGTTTCCACTACCAATACGAGCATTTTGCTGAGAATGAACCGTCAAGCCTGATGGCTGCTTTAACGGAAATTGATTTGAAATTTTTGTTACAGTCGTCGTTACGTTCACGGCACCCAAGTTACTACTGCTGTTACCAGTACCCTCATTGTTACTATTTTTTTTGCTGCTGCCACCGTTACCATTGTTTTTACTCATCTTACTGTTGTCCAAGATGTTGATGTTGTTTGCGCCGAGTACAATATTAATGTTTTTGGAATCATTGATCATTCCTGATGTTGAAACTGATGACAAAGCGGCCAGTGAAGCAATTCCTCCTTCGCTTTCGTTTCCTGTCAAACCACTGTCGCTTCCTCGTTGCATAAACGGTGGTAAAAGAGCCCTGAACTGAGGGGGCAATGATGGTGATTGCGAAGTCGCTGTCGTGCCTTGACAATTGTTCGATCCGCCTAGGTTGTTCCCACCACCGCCATCGATGTCTTCTGTTGCGATATTGGAAATAGGTGCTCGACCACTGGTACCTTTTTGTTGAGTACGACAAACTGTGTCGTTTTGGTGCCGTAAACCCGACTGAGAACTTCCTGGGTACTGATCTTGGAATAGTTGAGATTTGCTGTTGATATTGCCACCATACGGACCAGTGCCGTCCAGGGAAGGGAACTCGTTCTGTATGATATAAAGTATGAATAAATGTATATCCATTTAAATATGACACTATATAACTTTTACTGTACCGTATTCCATGATGATTCAGAAGCTTTCAACTTATTTAGCGACGATGTTTGATGCTGAGTGTTGCTGTTAGAATTTGATGGGTTTGGAGAAACGGTGTTCTTTTCTGTTAAATCGTTGGAGCTCTTAATGTGATTTTGTCCTTCGGTATAATCGCTAGTCCAACTACCAGATTGTTCACCAGGATTACCAACTTCAGCCTTCAAAGATGGAAGATTTGCCGGTGGACGACGAGCCGTGGGCACCTTTCCCAAGCTTTGCATGCCATGCTTTCGTGGCGCAGCGCTTTTCTGGGATGATGGTTCTAAAGATTCACCCTAAAAACGAAATTATAGTATCAGTTTCAGCTAATATGAAAACCGTATTTTGATAAATAATGCAATCTTACTCGGCTGGTTATGTAGAGCTTATTGATATCTAAAGCTGCAAATTTGGGCTTGGCATTACGCTCCCCCCTAGTTCCTCCCAATGTGCTCATACTGCCAGAAAATCTTCATTAGCAAAAACAAACAGTGTTGTCACTATGTATAGTTGTTTGCTAATGTGTCTTCGATTTGTTTTATCTCTTTGAGTATTGCGGTTCGATCTTTGACAATACCTGAAAGAATAAATATAAGAAACAAACTTAAACTTAATAAAGGTTCAAAAGTCTCCTAAACATAATCTAAACCGTCACCCTAATATATATATTCGAATGGTTTTCTAACAGAAATTGTGCATTTCTTGGCAACCAAATTGGTAGAAAATTGTGATTTTTGTTATTTTGGCAACAGTGAACGGACCGCACCAGGTGTGGATGCAAAACCTCTCGTGAAGCATTAATAGTTTTCATTTATTTTTTTTTGCGGAAATATATTATGTCCGCAAGTTAATAGCTGCCGTTTTTTGATAAAACTAAAAACTGGGTCACTCTACATATTTACCATTATTCTATATTACTTTCTTCCACCTTTTGGGAAATCGCGCATTCCTTTTCGGACAAATACTACGTCCTTTGAGAACTGCTGGTCATCCAACCCATGTGACATGGATCGGAATTAATTAAAATCCGCGCCGTACTGAGCGATTAATGAGTACGACGGGTGCGGTAGAACATCCAATTTGCGGATATTGAAGTAATTTTTACGGTCTGCGCAACATTTGGCCGAGCGTTGTCATGCGGCCAAATTACTTTGTTGTGCCATGATGAGATTGTGGCCATTTTTCACACAGTGCTGGGCTAAACACATCAATTGTATTCGGCAGCGTTAACCGGTGATTGTTTCTCCCTGTTTGACTGTGATTTTTCTACAGTAAAGCTGTAAATTGCTAGTCGGCGAACGTGGGCCTTCCTTCACGTTGAACGTCCTCCACGAAGAAATCACTACTTCGAAAGCGTCGAAACCACTTCCGACTTGTATCGCTTATAGCAACAACTCCGTAAACATTAACAAGTTCGCGATGCGCTCTGGCTGCCGTTTTCTACGATTGAAACAGAAACAGCAACAATTCTCGCATGTGACACTTGCTTGGCTCAAAATCAGACATTTTCAAGAAATAAGAACTTTTACTCGCACGAAATAATCACTCATCTGTTTACATAGTTTTATTATGTTATTCCTAAATTTGATTTATGACGTTTTGAAAACGCAAGCCACCTCCACACGGGCCGTGGCCTTTGCGGTACTGCGGAAACGCGTATAACTTGTGTTGTTAATACTGAACTTCGGCTCGGCTCAGCTCGGTTTGGGACGGCTTTCATTTTCCACGCCTGCTGTTCCGCAGAGTTGTTCGTCTTGAACAAAACTGCGTCTCCGCGGGAACGCCTTCCGCGGAGCACCTGTTTGACAGCGCGGTGATTTGACAACCAAGCCCGTCGAGGTGGCATACAAGTTATACGCGTTTTTCGCAGGACCGCGGCGGTCGCGGGCCGTGTGGAGTGGACCTAAGGTCGCCTCCACACGGTCTTATAACTTTCATTGTCAATCCAGAATTTATATACCAGTTCCATACCAGTTCGCCGCCTGTTTGACAGTTAGGCGCGGATATTTGACAACCTGCCGCGGAAGATTTGAAAGCCGACCCAAACCGAGCTGAGCCGTGCCGAAGTTCAAAATTAACAACCAAAGTTATACGCGGCGGCCGCGGTCCGTGTGGAGGCAATCTAACATATAAACGATATGTCTAAGGCAATGGTCTAAAGCCAGCCGTAGACGTAACATATTTATCTGCCGAGATGTTTGACGTCTACAGTCTTCCATTGTTCTCTCGTCGTCGGCTCGTAACCCAAATATGTGGGATATCTGCTGGGATGTTGATGTCAGATCGGCAATCGCAAAAGTTATACCTGTAGTGTTAAGGAGTTGATGCATGTTCAATGAGAAGATATTTCGCGGATTTGAATTTTCGCCGTTATTATTCCGAAACTGATAATGATTTATTTTTTTACTATCATTTATAACTTATAACTTACTCTGAATATGAAAGCCAGGGATTCATATGAATCGCCTGTAGCCAAAAACCGAAGCGCGATAGCGATCCGTTGCTTAGGGGATATTGCTTTGCGCATTGTTATATCCTCTTTGACAATTTTCGGCTCGACCAATGATAAAACATAATTCGGTCCTTCTCCATCAATAGCCTGGAACAGCCGGTTCCACACAAGATCCCTTTCCAGAAAAAGGTCCGTCATCCAGCAGCGCCGTTCTGCATTCTGCTACTCTTCCTCCTCCTCCTCCTCTTCTATTAATAATTGCACTAATCTTGCAGCTTCTGCCGCTGCAGCAGTAACAGTTGCATTGAATGCCATTTTAATTTAATATTTTTTACGTAAACAGAACGGCATAACAAACACAAGCCACAACTTGAAGAATTGATCACAATCATAAACACAACAAACCCTCATTTGACAATCATAAACACAACAAACCCTCTCACCCCCAAACGAGAGCTATTTATCCAAGGTTATTACTGGTCGCCATTGCGGAAAGAACAAAAGAAATCTGTAAACGTCAAACATCTCGGCAGATAAATATGTCACGTCTACGGGTAGCATAACTTGGTTGCGGGCAACATGTTGCTGGTGAAATGTATGGGGTTTGACAGCTTCTGCAACATATGTTGCCGAAGAAATTCAATTCAATTTGTTTTTTTTTTCGTGTCATACCATCTGCAACATTTTTCTGTTCATGTTGGTATGACGTATGACGTTTGTCAGTGTTGAAATTGTATTGCATTTTTAAGGAGCATCCAGACTGTAGACCATAACATTTATACATAACATTTTGTTATGTTATACTTGTTATGCGCAACAAAAACAGAGTAGCGAAATGTTGAATTCGTACCATAACATATGCTCGAATTTGGCACATTCGAGTTGTTTTGCAATAGAAGCAAGTTTTAAACATTGGCGATTCAAATAAGCACTAAATTAAACTTCATGGTCTGGGTGTGGAAAAGATATATTTTAGCAATAAAATAGAAACTTGTTATGCTATGAGAGAGGTTTTGCGTCCACACTTGTTGCGGTCCGTTCATTGTTGCCAAATCATCATAAAACGCAATTTGCTGTCAATTTGGTTGCCAGAAACGCCGAATTTCTGCTCGAAGACTATTCGAGCTTATGTTATGTTCGAGCTTATCGGCCTCATGCTGAGAGCTCGAGCGAGGCGAGAGATCTCTCAGCCCCGCAATTTGACAGTTACACGCTTCAAACGCCAAATAAAATGCTTAAGCAAAATGGCGGGTAGCTGTTTCTTTATGTTTTGAATACAGTAGATTTCAGTAATCATCTTCAAAGTCACTTTGCATTGCAGTGCACCTGTTAGGGGTTTGTAACGCACAAGCAAATATATCAAAATTACAGACAAAGAAGGTAAATGATCATCCTTTGCTCCAAGAAATTTGTTAATGCGCCGCTTCCAACGATTAACATATAGAAGGTAACTCTGTCCGCCGAATCGTTACGGAGTCCATCAAATGAAACAAGTATGCAGAGTAGATCTTATTCAAACACAGTACGTGGAGCATCGGTAGCAGCACCTATCTCGATAGATACAACTGCCAATTGCCAGCATGAGCCAACTAGCAGGATACAGCTGTAGGCAGGTGCTCTTAATCGAACCGGATCGCATTCCCTACCATCTCATTGTTGGTAACATCACGACAAGTTCTTTATTTTTAATCGTGTGGGGAGATATGTACACACATCACCAGAACTCGGGTGATGTGTCGCTGAACGTGTTGAACAACGCTGAAGCAAAAAAAATCATCCTCCTTTGATTAACGAACAAACAATCAGCTGTTTATGGCAGTTCAAGCGTTGAACATATAGTTGTCAAATCTCTCGGCTCGCTCGAACTCTCAGCGTGAGGCCGAGCCATTATGGTTACAGTCTGAACGCTCCTGGAAGTATAATAGTGCCGTGAAAAATAGATTTAGCCACTAAATTTAAACAATTGTACGGAGTTCCTGCAAATTTTGGTTAAACAAGAGTTAAACAAGAGAAACATCATGCCAAACCACAAATTGAGAGGTGAGCGTGAGACCACCGGATTTGACCCCCAATCTCAAAAGTTGCCAGCAACTTTCATAGACCACCCCGCCGATTCGGCTGCCCCGAGATACGCGGTCCCACTTATATACGTATTCGGAGATACGCGGTTTTTGGATATTTGACAGCTGAGATAGTTTATAGAACGAAATCTAAGCAAAAAGGTGTAAAATTGATCTAAAATAGCTTTGTCATATGAAACATTTGATTTTAGTTTATTTTAACGTATTATTTCAAAAAGTATTCTGGTTCCGCGTACAGGCTGTCCCCGAGATACGCTATTATAGCGGACCACTATACCCACGAGAAAATCCGCGTATCTCGAATTTCCGCTTAAGTCGAATCCGGAAGTAAAATCGTTTTCAAAGTTAGATAGTTGACTTCCTTCTCTGCACTTAATTTTTTCAGCAAACCAGGTTATTTTTTGAAAGAATACATTTAAATAAATAAAAACAAACGTTTAATACGACAAAGGAAGGTATTTTCGATCATTTTTTTTACCTTTTTGCATACATTATGTGCTATAAACTAACTCAGCTGTCTAAACCGCGCACGGTCGAACGCCTTCGTCTGCCTATCCATTAACCCGGCCTTTCTGGCAGACGCTTCAACGACATCACTCCATCTCAGTTTGGGCCTACCACGCCTCCTTTGCCCATATGGACGACCTAAAAGATTCTACGGGCTGGGTCGTCCGGTGTCATTCTCATGACATGACCAGCCCACCGGCGCCTGGCGTATCTAATTCGCTGTAAGACAGTAAGTTCACCGTACAGCTCATAGAGCTCGTCATTGTTGCGGTCCTCCATTGTCTTTCCACATATACGTGGCCAAAAATTCTTCTGAGCATCTTCCTCTAGAACAGGGTTCTCCAAACTTCGGCCCTCGAGAGTCTTCAGTTGCTACTGTTACCATTTTAATGAAAATGTCTAATTTAGGAAAGTTGTAATGTTTTTAACTGTTAAAATATCAAATACTGTAATAGTTGATATCATTTAATACTATAAAATGTGAAAAAAAAATCATCTCGAGCGCAACATCTGTGTCATTTTTCTGTGTGTAGAGATTTAGGCCTGCCATTTCTGGTTTCTGTGACTTTTTTTATCCGTAGCTGGATAGTCAGTCCTACGGGTACGGGAAAATTTACAATTTTAGTGCTTCGAGGGCACAATTTAGTGAATGTCAAATCCGGCCAGGCTGTTTACGTACCTGGCGGATTCAAGAGTTGAGATATAATTTACACAATCAATGTACGAAATTTTAAACGAAGGTTGTCCATAATATCGATTTAACATTATGTTCAATGGTGATAAATAATTGTGATAAATTTGCTAATTAATTTTGTAGTTCAACGCTTGTATCCGCTGGTACACAAACAGTCTGGCCGGATTCACTAAATTGTGCACGCGATTCCATATCTAGTGTTAGCGATTCAGTAAACTATGTTACTTGTTTTATTTGTTACTTGTGTTAGTGTAAACTTGTTTTAGAATATCAATATTGGTGTCTATCTTATTTGTTTGTGCGAGTTGGATCCGTCATGTCCTATCTAATGTAAAACCCTGTAATGTGTAAGTGGCCCCACGCTATCATAGTTTCAACCAATGCGACCCGCGGGCTGAAAAGTTTGGAGACCCCTGCTCTAGAACGCTGCTAAGAGGATTGCGTCAGTTTTGGACAAAGTCCATGTCTCAGAGGCATATGTGAGTTCGGGAACTATATAGGTTTTATGTACTCCTTCTTCTTCTTATTATTATTAGGTGGATGGGTTGAATCCTCCCATGACGTTTGCTGTCATAATCAGAGACGTACCACCCTGTTTGTGAAAGAGTGTGTACATTTCTCTGTTTAGTTTTGATGTTATTGTTCCAGGTGAGTTTCTGTGAGTTTGTTGTTAGCTTCAGTCCCCGGTTTTATGTTAGTGTATATGTAATCTTCGTATTTCGTTCCATTTCCGTTGGATTTTGTTGTTGTTTTGTTTCTTTTGGGTAGGTTTCTATTCTGTTCCGCCGTTCGTCTCTTCTCTTTTTGTTTGTTGAGTGAGTTGTCGTGTCCATATTTATCTTCCATCACCGAGTTTGTGTTACAGTCTTTGGTTCTTTTTCAGCCAAAGTTTCTTCTATTTCATTTTCACTTCATTTTTTCGATTAATATGATTTTAGTCGAAGCGTCACGTATTGTCTTGTCATTTCAAGATAAGAATATCTTATTATACTGAAGGTATTAGGAGATTCTTTTTACTCTGCTTGTAGTAGGGTTAGGAATCTCCTTTATGTTCTATTGTTTAGTTATGGTTATTCTGATTTTAGGGTGTTATGTACTCCCAGCTTCGTTCATCGCGACAGGTTTTTTGAGTGGAGAAGTTTCGTTCAAACTGTAGTATTACCAGTTGGCATCCAGTACCCTAGTGCATATTTCAGCATCAATTGTTATTGTCGGTGCTACCTTTGACCCAAGATAGGTGAAATTTTGGACGGCTTCGAAAGAGCGCTCACCTATTTGTACTTCACCCCTGCGTAAATTAGGATGTGTTAGCAGAGCCGCTGGAGTTAAAAGTTAAAGTTTAAAGAGTAAAATACTTCCAACCTTGAACTAATATTGATCCCTACAAGAGCTGCAGATCCCTTGTACGACCAGGAAGTAACCTTATTCTTTCGGGAGGAGTAAGGGCTCGCGACTTCCGAGTAGTAATTTTAGAAGATAATCAAGACGAATCAGACGTTAAAAAGTTTGGTCAACTTTTAAATCTTAATTTCCAATCATTTAAGACAATCGTGCACAACACAGAGATCGTTCCCTGAGATTCGATCGACGATCACCAAAAAAATTAACTCTGTGAAATTTGAATATACGTCTATACTTCATGACCCAAGGATTGATACTCAATGTCAAGTATGTTTTGCTTTCAAATGTATCTGAGCTTATCTTTTTTACCTCGTTGTTCAAGGTTTCACATATTTGTCTGTTAAATACTCGTTTAAGCGGCGTTTTAAAAGGCGTTTTAGCTATTTGAAAATTAAGTTTATGCAGAAGTGGTTTTTTTCCCTAAAATTTTTTTCGATGTGGGTACCATCTTATAGAATTGATTTGTGTAGTTTCCCCCCTCAGTGATGGAGCATTTTCTCACGCGGCAGGGGCGGTAACTATATGAAGTAATTATTTACTATTGTTAATGAGCAGATTAGTATGTTTAAGGTAATTTTTAAATTTACTCGAAAATTGAACCAACAATAATTCGACGCGAATCCGCAACTAAATATGTTAGAGATTTACTCCAATACAAACGGGAACGCACGTAGCCGTCACATAACTCATTTTATTCAAAAATAACTCAGATTTTAAACTACCGTTTGAATGAGCTCCCCACGTGACAAAAACCGATGATTTTATATTGACCTCTCGTTTTTTCATCGTTTCCTCTCGCTCTTATTGAGTGATTTTGGCCGCTCGGGTGCCACGAAGAGTACTTTTGTTGATATGGTGGTGTAAAATTAGCGGTCCAAACGCTCTGAGCACAATTTCCGATCATCCACCGCAACGAGCCCAAAAAATGCAAGAATCGAATAAAGAACACACACATGCACACAGTCCTCGTTCAGTCGACAAACTTTGTTTGGAGATAGTGCAAGATTGACGAGTCGGATTTTGGAGTGAAATATTGTGAAAAACCAGTGGATATCGTTTCGACGGGTAAGTGAAAGCATTCAATAATGTTCAACACATATTTTTCGCTGGCAATTTAGATCTCATGTTTCGGTTTCATGTGTATCAGATGAAGATTAAAGAATCACACGCACTGTGACAGGAATACAATGGCATCATCAGCGGCATGGAACAGTGCGGCACGGACAGTAGCGTACAGTTATAATAAAGGTAATATAAATGTGTTTTATCGATCTTTTGTAAAAAAGGGGTTATTTTAGTGGATATGTATGAAATAACATGTATAAAGTGGCAAAAAACGTGTAAAACAAGGATGAAATGAAAAAAATTACGCGTAAAGAGTTGAGTGTACGTCACTGTAGAGTAAAATTGAAAGAAACTATGAAAGAAATCCAAATCAAAAATAATTAAAGTATAGTGTAAGCGCACGATCGGATTGCTTCGGTTCAGTGCGGAAGTTTCGCTCTACACACGACACCTGTAAGATCGATTGCAGCCCAAGTGACAAAAACCGATGATTTTATATTGACCTCTCGTTTTTTCATCGTTTCCTCTCGCTCTAATTGAGTGATTTTGGCCGCTCGGGTGCCGTGAAGAGTACTTTTGTTGATGTGTTGGTGTAAAATTAGCGATCCGAACGATCCGAACTCAATTTCCGATCATCCACCGCAACGAGCCCAAAAAATGCAAGAATCGAATGATGAACACACACATGCACACAGTCCTCGTTTAGTCGGCAAACTTTGTTTGGAGACAGTGCAAAATGGACGCGTTCAACGTAGTAGTGAAATATAGGTGCGGTGCATTTCGAAAGGTAAGTAAAATCATTGTAAAATGTTCATGGCATATTATTCGTAGCTAATTTAAGTCTTGTGTTACGATTTTCTGTGTTTCAGATGACGAGACACGGAACAATCACACGACCGGCGAAAGGATTAAGACAGCGTCACCAGCGGCATTGAACAGTGCGGGACGGATTGTCGCGTTCCGGCAGAAAAGTGGTAATTTAAGTGCGTTTTCCAGTTAACGTGAAATTTGTGAAACTGTGTTACACAAGTGAATAGAGTGCAATTTAGTGTGGAAAAATATAATTTGTAATAAAATTCTATATTAATTATTAATAAAATAAAAAAAAGTTGAAGCGTAGCTAGTGTAGTGTACGTCACTGTAGGATAAGATTGAAACGATGAAAGGCTGAGCACTCACGGGACATCCACGTCCTGCCCACGTCCACATCGAACTTCGTGCAAATCCGAACATAAACGCCTTTACCATACGCGCAAGCGAGACACAATAGTCGTCCGATCAGCCCGTATGTTCCGTACGCGTCATTCTAATAGGAACATACGTAAAATTCAGAGAGGATCTAGGATCTTACCCCCTAGTTCCTTTCATAAACATTTTCTTTGCGTTTTGAACTAAACTAATACGTTTATATGCTGACTTTAGACAAAAAAGAGTTGTAGAAATGGATAAACATTTTTATGTGAAACTAATGGTTGTTTTGGAAATGGATTATGATAATACGAAAATTTAAACCTTCTATTTCTGCCGGTAAATGTAAAAAAACAGTACTACCGAGCATTTTCGTGTGCTTATTTCGTCTAGTCTAAAATTTGTTCATGTAATTATATTTTTCATGTAGGTTTCAGATAAACCATTGCAAATAAAAAGTTAATAAAAAAAATAATATTGTTCCAAAATATCGGGAACCGCTTCGCAATATGTTGTGGTGTTTAAACATTTCATCACAAAAAAAAACCAATGCTTTTCTTCCTAGTTCTCACAACGGTTCGATCACAACCCATCTTTTTGCAATCCATCCTTTTTACTCTACAACAGCAAGGCTGCGTAAGCGGGTAAGAACAAGTCCACTGATCTGCTCTCGAGAGAATTATTTCCGAATCCTCTTTCACTTCGTGCTTTGTGGACGTCTTGTGGACGCGTCCACGGCAGGACCCAATTTTTTTGAATTTTTGTATGACTTCGTGGATTTTGGACGTCCAGTGGACGTACGTGTGTGCCCAGCCTAAAAACTTCGCCCTCAAGATCGATTGCAGATCGATTTCAGAGTGAAATTTGAGTTACTTTTGTCAGGTGGGAGATCGATTTCAGAGTGAAATTTGAGTTACTTTTGAGTGAATTTTGCCAGGTGGGTCTATTCAAGGGGAAGTGAGTGAAAATAGAGTGCCGCGACGTTCGAATCTCCGCGATCGATCTCTGTGCTGAGCACGAATGTCAAATGCGCGTATTTTACATCTTTGGGTGTTCAACATAAACTCGGGACAGAATACAATACTGACAAACTCACCCAGTAGAAACAAAACAACAACAAAATCCAATGGAAATGGAACGAAATGCGAAGAAACATATACACTAACATAAAACCGGTGACTGAAGCTAACAACAAACACAAAGAAACTCACCTGGAACAATAACATCAAAACTAAACAGAGAAATGGACACACAGTCCCCCTCTTTCACAAACAGGGTGGAACGCCTCTGATTATGACAGCAAACGTCATAGGAGGATTCAACCCATCCACCTAATAAGAAGAAAAATCTTTGGGTGAAGAATAATACACGAGAGCATCGCGCGTATTGTCCAAATCAAGGCTATTGAAGGAGACAAGGTTGAATATTAGCGATTTTCCGCAAAATTCTTCTTCCAATAATTTGACGTTTGTGGGTGTGGGGTCATACGTTTATAACTATAGTTAAAGCGGTTCAAGCGTAAAGGACGTGTATCATTTGAGAAGGGGAAATTTAATAATTATTTGTAGAATATATCACTCAATTTATTGCTAGGTAATTGATACCAGCTTATCTATTTAAAAAATAAGAATATTGCAGTATATGCTTGATTTATGTGTCCAGACGCATTGTGGTCAGCAAGATTTTTGGTGTGGTTCGCCGAATTTATGACTTGAAACCAAATTGTGGCGGTGCTAAATATGAACGAAAGGATGTTACTGTACCAAGTGCAGTATGGTTCTTTTCGTTTAAAAATCATCAATTAATCGGGAGGCATTCATTTCGTTATAACTGAATCTGCGCACGAGTTCATCCTTGGGAGTGCCATTTTCTTAAGATCGAGTGGAAAGGGACATTTCACGGACGATTGTGGCTAATCGATATCGATAGATAATGATTGTACAAAATGTTATGAAATGTAATCATCATCAAAAACTGTTTTACTTATGCCTTTTCACTCCTCAAATTATTTTGGATGTAAATGATACAGTTTTGCTTGGTAGCAACTTTGCACTCACCAATAGCGTTAACAAGATAAACCGTCCCCAACGGACATTCTCTTTTATACTTCATAAGTTACTATCATTAATTCCAATTCAAGCGCAAAATTTTGTGTAAATTTACAATAAGAAAAACATAGAAATGATTAATTTTAATCGAACAGAGAAACACCGTTGCAATTCAAATGGCCGGTGTATCTCTTCTGAGGGATTTTGCAGGCTGTCAAACGCACCCTCCCCTGTCAAATGCACCTTCTAGTTTTTCGTCTTCTTACTTGTCAAAATACTCTACATTCCACCACCTTGTCTCCTTCAATAGCCTTGGTCCAAATCCTTATAAAAAATGCCTGTTGACAAATACGCGCCTACGTCGCAGTGTCAAATCTCTCTCGTGTGAACACAATGTAATAATGCTTTAATTTGTTTTGATTTCATTAAATCTGACGCACCATATTTAAAGCATTGGGTTGCATTTTTGGTCTGACGTTTGCAATTGATAAAAATTCACGTTATCACGTTCAGCGCCGAATGCCATGCCTTATGGAAATCGTCTTGAACGATTTTGGCTCGGTGTGTAACATAGTAAATATTTTTCTTACCCATACCTTATGAAATTTTAGTTACAATCAATGCCTGATGATGTTGTCTAGCACTTAATCTTGTAATCTTTTTTTATGTTGTAAAGAAGAAAAAATCTGCTTTGGATGGCAGTAAGTGTAAGTCATAGACAGTTGTGTTTTCGATACACGCGTTGCTTCAAACATTCGGTACCTTGTATGTGCTTTAAAATGCTGTATATCATTCTTTATGCCAAACATACAACCCGTATTACACGATGGCTTTTTGGTTGGATATTTTCTGTCAAAATCCACACTTTGACGGTCACCTGTGCCACCTGGACCGTGTAATACAGTAAAACCAGGCCGAAAGTTTCTTTTCGGTCATTAATTTGTATCTAAAACGAAAAGCATGGTTTATTCATGAGCGGCCTGAGGACGCTGATGATTTTCCCACCAAACAGTGAATGTTTACACACTGTTTTGGCTTTGACAGAAAAAAGCCAACCGATGGCAAAAGTCATGACGAATGTCTTTTTTCGAGTTGGCTAAAATGTGAGTAACGCGATTTGACAGAAAAAACAGCTAAAAAGCCGAGGCCATTACGAATCTTTTCAAAATCATGCTTTCTTACTTAAAGTTGGATCGCTCTCATAACTATAAAAAAACGACTAATTTAATATGATTTCCTGCTACGACACAGTATACAGCATTCGAAGAGCCGTTCCAATAACTAGGTAACTGTAGTATTATATAGTTCTTTCTCACACCTTAATACGAATGCACCGTAACGTCGTATTGCTTTGGTTAGTAAATACATATATGCTAAACAATAAGTTTGAACTTCATATTTAATACGTTTTTCTAGCATTTTCTTGCTTGACAACATTTAATTCAATAATCTTTTTTTCTCATACTGTTTTTTTTCTCTTATTCGAGTACTTCTCTCTGTTCCATACATGTTCTCACCACACTCTTTGCAATGATAGAGATTTAATGTGGTACTTCTATTTAACAAAGTCGACTGTACTCATGAAAATGAACATAAACTTAATGTTGTTTAGGAATTCTCAAATGCTTTTGTCACCAGAATGTAATAAAAAATATATTTGATCAATTTCAAAATCGAGATCTTGAGCGACAAAAATGCGATCGGTTCGTTTTGACTTCAAGTGACAGCCAAGAATACAGGGTTAAAAAAACTTTTGTTTTGACTGGCAGCACACATTTTTGACGCGCCGAACTCGATTTCTTGTCACCAGCGGCGCACATTTTTGATTGCAAGCACCGGATTTTTGAACGGGAGCATTTAATTTCATCAGCCCGACTCTTGGCAGCTTTTCGGCGGCATGTTTAGAACCCCCCTTGTGAAAGATTGGGTTTAGTTTGAATCAGTTGTTTATATGAATATGATAGCTCAAGTTGGCAACATGAAAATAGCACAATTGGTGCTTTTCGGTTTACATTGCACCAATTGTTTTGCTAAGTTTTCAACTCGATAAAATAATTATTTAACATCGTTGAATTGACACAAACCGTGCTGTTTTAGCTGAAATGACTCATGAATGAATTTTAGAATTTACCGTCTATTGTGCCCTCTAGTTTGGAAAAATATTTGAAATATAAAAAGATATTTTCTTTACAAAATGTTAAGGAATGGTTGGTTTTTTGACACCCAGAATTAAAATGTAGATTTTTCGAAACACAGGCTTTCAAAATTTGTGACACTTATTGAAATATAAGGAAAAATGATAAATTATGTGATGAAAACCGTTTGGGACAGCACATCGTCTTTTGGTATTGGTATTTACACTTACCGTTACTCACCTGTAATACTACCCCGTAGTTTGACCAAAAATACTGAAATTCGTCGTTTTAGTTACTATGGAATCCTTCAATCGCGTCAAGCTAATTCAGCCGGCAGGAATACACACTATTAAAACACCAATTAATGTTACGTCGTTTCTCGAGTAGTACCAAGGTGGCAAAATGCACGCGCTTGCATACGTGTGTATCCAATAGTATTAGAGAAAACTGTTGGAAACGGAACAAAGAATAAACATTATTTGTAGAAAAGTACACGATGATGATGGTTGTATTACGAAGCAAAGAGAATGGTCCATAATATTTGTGACTCAGCCTTGATCCAAGAGAGATTTTGTTGATCGAATCTAAATCATTCCACTTTTCTCTCCTGTTTTTGATCTCTTCATTATTTGCTCGCTTGCTCGATTTGGTGAAAAAATGAACAACTTCGTAGATCTCACTACTACACACATAGTCTCACGCAAACGTTCTACCTCATCACATGGACGATGTGTTAGTTTGCTTTCGCAGAATGTACCTTTTAATATGAAAAAGGAAGGGAAATGCAGTGCTTCATTATCCACCCCACTTTAAAACTATACACAAAATATGAATTTAGCATAGCATATTTCACCAAACCGAGCAATTTCATTGCTGTACGCATTATCGCTGCTACTGTAAGGCCCAACTAGTTCCATTACGTTCCATTTTATTGGAATCTTTTTTTACCCGAAACTTTCACACACACACACATACACACACACCCGTCATGAAAACGCCGATGTTCATACTCTGAACATGCACATCCACAAGCACGCACACAACCGAGCACTGAGTCTGTCGCAAAGCATTAATGGACGTTCATTTTGCTACCGAACCACATTATGGACTTTTTTCTTTTTTCTTTAAGATTTCGATAGTGACGGAACTAATTCAGTGCACACAACGGGCGTTAATCCCAACAATTATGGAATGCAAATGGTGATCGAAAAAATGACCCGTAGCGAATCCAAGTTCGTAGAACATGTTAGAAAAGCAAATTTCAAGCCGACGAAAACCTATTGTTCGATTTTACTACGCCTGTCTCAATATCCGAACTCCTCCCAGCACTTAGTTCTGATCAAGACACGTAACATGTAAAAAGTTACTTTACCCAACGTAGTTATAAATCACATTCATCCGATTTAACGGAAGTTTACGAACTGAACTTAACTTTTTACGATAACAATTTTTCTATGAAACACGCTTTTTTATTCGCCTTTTCCTATTACAGCAGCACGGATCGCAAAAATTTCTAAAATGGCGTTTATGAAGCCTTGGCCCAACAAGGTTTATCTTTTGACATTTAAAAATCAAAATCTATAGATTCAGGGTGGCGGCTGGCACAAAAATGTCATGCGGCTGCCATACAGTAGAGCGTCGATTTTCGGTTATTATCTAAGCACGACCATAACAAAATTTGGGGCAAAAGATTTTTGTAACTTCCCCTATATGGTTTGAAGCTACCCTTGACAAAAATTTGACATGACACTATGGGCTGAGCGTAGTCATGAGGGAAACAAAATAAAAATAAAAGTGTTTTTAATTTTTTGTTTCCGTAGCAATGAGGGTTTTTAAGATGATTTAAGGAAAGTTTGGTGAGATACAATATAACGGCAAAAGATTTTTGTAGTCCCCTCCTATAAGGTTGAAGCTACCCTGGACAAAAATTTGACATGACACTAAGGACTGAGCGTAGTCATGTAGGAAAACAGGTAAAAGATTTTTGTAGTCCCCCACTATAGGGTTTGAAGCTACCCTGGACATATTTGTTGCACTATGGGCTCGAGTTGGTAATGGATACGTAAAAATTAAAATTTTATGAGGTATGTTTTAATTTTTGTTTCCGTGGCTGTAATAGTTAAAAACAATGGTGATTATGAAAAATATGCCAAAGTTAAAAAATCTTTAAAAAAATATAAAACTATCAGCGATTAACTTCTAATATATTTATGATTTCAGGATAGTTATCATATAGTTAACAACATAACAATTTTTTAAATATTTAACTTAATATCTTTAATGAAAAAAACTTTGTTGAACAATACATTTATTTAACTTTGCTAAATTTATTAGGAATATTCCCTTGCATAAATGTTTACACCATTTTTGGACAAATTATAATAAAAATTTCATGCTTCGCGGGAGTAATTGGTTTGGGTTTGTACAAATTTTGTCGATTGGCTCATCTGCTTGGTTCATCAGAGCTCATTTTTCGTTCATTTCGTGTCATTTGGGTCTGCTACGTAACTCATTCAAGTTGCATGCAATAAAACACTGTAAAGGAGCGTCCAGACTGTAACCATAACATATGCTCGAATGGTCTTCGAGCTTCTGCTCGGCGTTTCTGGCAACCAAATTGACAGCAATTTGCGTTTTATGATGATTTGGCAACACTGATCGGACCGCAACAAGTGTGGACGCAAAACCTCTTGCATAGCATAACAAATTTCTATTTTATTGCTAAAATATATCTTTTCCAAACCCAGACCATGAAAAAAAGTTTAATTCAGTTCTTATTTGAATCGCCAATGTTTAAAACTTGCTCTCATTGCAAAACAACTCGAATGTGCCAAATTCGAGCATATGTTATGGTACGGATTCCACATTTCGCTACTCTGTTTTTGTTGCGCATAACAAGTATAACATAACAAAATGTTGTTATGTATAACTGTTATGGTCTACAGTCTGGACGCTCCTTAAGAAAACAATTTTTGTTCTAAATTCTTGTTGATGTTGATGTTCTTAATTTACCGTTTCGAGCAGTTTTCACTCGTTTACATAGGGTGTGTTGCTGATTTTCCCTTCATTTACCGCTTAATTAAACGGTAAAGCAAGGGAAAATCTTTCGCAACGCATGCATCATGGTTGAATTAGATAAAAGTTTTATTTGACGCATTTTGAGACACCATCAAACTGCCTTCACAACACATGAACCAATGATACAGCTTGACGAAGCAAACTACTCGAATGGGTAAATTAACAGCGCGCTGTCTGACTGGGGACTACCAGTATTTTTTTGTCCGTCATTCAACTTTTGTCACTGTAAGTTAAATGACACAACAAACAAAACAAAATTGACCATACAAGCGTGTTTTGTTCAGTGAATCTATTTGGCTTGATTGTTTAAAACAAATCTCCACTTGGTATGTAAATATACAAAGCGCTACGTTAAGCTTGCTGGACTGATGATCTTTAATTGATATTCTAGGAATAAGAAATATAGGAAGTTATTCGAATAATGGAACACAAAGCTGAAACAAAAAAGGAAGTGGTGAAAAAATATACAGATACTTCTTACCTTCCTGAATGTTGGTCTGATGATAGACGAATGGGAATTTTATTAGCTGAATTTCGACCTAGACAACTAAATGCTGCAAGTTATGATGCAAAAATGAAATTTTGGAAGGACTTAATTCATGCATTTTGCAGCACATCTGGATGTAGTGTGGTATCAATTTCATTGTTAAAAGAACAGTTTCGCCGGAAGGGCACCGTTCCATACTGCTTGCACATTGTATTAGCGGACATGCTAGCAAAAGGTGAGCTGTGTAAGGAGAGCCAACTGAAAGCTCAGCAACGTACTGGTGCATTTGGATTTAACCTGTGGACAGCAAAGCAATTTGTAAAAGCTCCAATCTTGTGGGGATATGAAGTGGCGGTTGGCAGATTTACTGGTATGGTCAATATAAACGATAATGAAAATTTCATTGTTACGGCTGTTACTCACGTAAGTAAATTGTGATGTAGATAATTTCTGTTCTATATGTGAATGTTTTGTTTCAGCAACATTCAAAAATGATTGAAAACATCATCGCTGAACGGGAATTGACCAACAAATTGCTGCAATATGAGTATTTGGTTGATTTATTGAAAAAAACGTCATCTATAACTCGACATGGTGTAGAACCAGCTGTAGATTTACTTGAGAAATGTAACCGATTGACAAAACAAACAATAGTCTGTGGAGAAACTAGCACGTTACTTATCAAATTTGCTGGAGCTAATGCAATTGCCCAACCCATTACAAGCATAGAAAAATCTATCTACGAACTTGAGGAGAGTGAAAATCGATTAATGGAAGATATTAACATGGTTGAGCACAGCATAAGCCAGACGATGGATAAGGTTCGAGAATACATAAAGGATGGACGGAAGCAAATGGCTAAAACATATTTAAAAAAAAAAAATTATCTCGAAAAAAATATGCAAGGAAAAATTAACGCCCTGGAAAACCTTCAGGGTATTCTGCTTAAAATTCATAACTGCCAATCCGATAAAAATATAATAGAAGCATATAAATTAGGCACTAATGCTCTGAAGAACGCATATGAAGCCGCAGGAATTACAATCGATCAATTAGATGAAACAATGGACGAAATGAGATATGTTTTAGAACAACATGATGAAATGTCTGCATTGATCAACACAGTTTCGACCAGTGATGTTGATGAACTAGAGCTGGAGCAAGAGTTAGGAGACTTGATAGACATGAAACTTGCGGAGAGCAAAATCAATACAAAGGATTTTCCAACGCCCCCATCTACATCGACCATGGAAAACAACACAGTCAAAGTACCAGATTTTGATAAGGAAATCGAGAAACGACTAGCGGCACTCAGAGTTGATGGAACTGACGGTTATAAATTAACTGATCATGGACTATAACTAAATCGTTAAAATCCAAAAGTTAATTACTTTAAAAAAAAAATTACACGGTTAGGTCAAAATAAAAATCGTGTTGTAAGCTGCAGTTTCACACTCAATGTTACTTAAGACAAGCATTTTCCAACGGTTAAGTTTTCAATGAACTGTACCTAAAGCATGTTGATTTTTACATGGTTATAAATCTTGGTAATTCTGCTTAATACATACAGATATCTAACCCCTTGTCGAAGAAAAGATATTGGGAGAGTATCAGCGACAATTCCGAAACAAAAGATCAAACAGTGATGAGATTTTCACCCAGCGTCATAATCTTTAAATGAACACTAAGCAACAGCTCCCCTCACACTTTCTCTCTATTGATTTCGTTGGAACATGCGGTAACAGAATCAGGATAAAACGATACTGCGCAATAAGCTGTTTGGGTTCATACGCAATACCTGTAAAAGCTAACATGAGTGATAATGATCATAATGTGATTATGGTCAAATCTCAGGTGATAGAGAATTGAAAACATTCAAGTTAAAAATCATCAAAGTGCGCGCTTCTCTACTGTGGAGCTCAGAACCTTTAAGAACTATCGAGAAGAGATTCGGAAAAAAAAGAAATCAATTCAAATGGCAGCCTAAGGAAACCCAACGAAAGCATTTCGGCTATTCTGCATACAAAAGTTGAGATCTATACATGGGTCGTCACATCGCGACATTTCGCTATTTTTTTTTTTGTATAGAGTTTGACAAAGTAGCAGTCGCAATTGCGACAATCGCCAACTGTGTAGAGACAGTCTAAGGTTGAAGCGTCGCTTGTCAGTCCCATTTCTAGGATACTTTATGCACTTTTCCTACTTAACAGTTTTTCCGGGGCCCCTTGCACGGCGGGGCCCTAGGCGGCCGCCTGCTCCGCCCACCGTTAACTGAATTATATTTATATACTATCCAGATAAGAACGATAATGTAATATCCCAACAAGCAATCGGGGTGAATTTCGAGTGAATTTTGAGCTCTGGTCCGTCAGCGGCCCGATGGAAGTCATTATATGGCGAGATCCTGAGGGGTCTCATTCATGCACACAGTGGTCCTTCTCCAACAAAATTATTAAAATTTATTTTTTAATTTTTTTTAATATTAAATTATTTTTATTTTTCAATAATAAATATTAGTTTACAATTTTTCTTATTTTAAGGTTACTTTTACAATCATTACATAGTATAATTAATTTTAATAGAGATGTTGTTAATAATTATTAATAAATAAACTTAATAACAATGTCAATTGTAAAAATTATTTGCTTCTGTCGATAGTTTGCAATTTGAAATTACGTTCTTTAAATGATACTTAGTAAGATTAGTGGATAAATGCAAATATTGTATGTAACATTTACACAATATATGTAATATTGTATGTACAATATTTCTATTATTATATAACCTAAATTTTCGCACAAAAGGTTTGGAAGCCGTGTTGAATGGTAGCTTCAAAGATCCTCGATGATCGGAATATTAACTAGAGCACCGAGTAGTTGATTCCGTCAATATGATGGATGACGGCATGAAAATTGTCCCAACACTCGTAATCGCTGCGCACTCGGTCGTACCACAAGTGGATCGGTTGGCTTTCCATATAGGCTGTCGTACTAGTACTTTCAATGCAATTGGTGTCACACAAAATAACCTACAATAAACGAAAAATAAAATGGAGTGAAGAAAGTGCTTGTACAATCTCGAATAGCATAAATCAGAAGAGGTAAATGGTTACTTTTAATTACATTACCTGTTTTGGGTAGTGTTCGCTGTAATTGAAATTAATAGTAAATATTAATATGGTGGGTTGATGGGTTTTTTAACAACGCACGACTCTACCAGTGCTAATATTGTTATCTCGCCTACCTGGTCATATCAGGCTGCTTTTTTCAACCTGTAGCGGATGTTACAGCAAGCGTATAGGAAGCGTACAAAGTTTCGCATCCAGCAAACAGATCTTTCCATATCCTGTCTCGTCCATTTTCACACCCCTTTCTCTATTAATTCTTTCCGGCTATTCTACGCTTATTCGTTATTCCTGTCCTGTACCAATCGGGCACCCAGCAGCAAGGCCGAAGCTGGCAAACAATAATACGGAAACCACAGAAACTTTACTAGACAGCTAACACAGAATTTCCACAAGGACTGTCTA
The DNA here is from genome assembly GCF_943734725.1 of Anopheles marshallii. NCBI lineage: Eukaryota > Metazoa > Arthropoda > Insecta > Diptera > Culicidae > Anopheles > Anopheles marshallii. The sequence goes on from NC_071327.1 coordinate 42,847,024, forward strand.
CACAGCAACGCGATCCTCGCTGCGCTTAGTCAACGGGTACAAATCCTAATCCTCCTACGCCTACACTCTCTATGCTACTTCCGTTAACGCTTAAGCTACCCGAGACCAACGCGTTAGTCCGGTATATATACGAGCAAAATTCAGCCAACAACAAAATCTATCTTCAAACTCCAGCGTTACGCCTCGTGTCCGTGAGAAAAGGATTATTCAAAAAAGTTGTAGCAACAGAGCTTCATGCTTGGTTTAAAACATTTCCTTAAAGTGTTTTGTAGCTATTGGATGTGTACGCTGCTAAAAAGTGATCGTGAATATCATTTTTATTATGTTGTATAGTGCTCCTGTAAGTAGAAGTGAGAGAAGCATTATATGCTATTTTACATGATCTTGCTGGATTTATAAATCACCTGTTTTATAAACTGTAGTTCAAGCTGCATCATGTCCGCTCCAAAGAAAGATGACCGAATGAAGGAGCCAGCTTCATTAGGAGATTCTTTTTCATTACTTCCTCCTCCGATGTCATCGAATGCAAATGTAACGCGAATGCTGGAATATAAGGTACGATATTAGAAATATGAAACATGACGGATTAAATTAACTACATCTAAAATTTTCTTCATACCAGCAATTCATATCTGCCAATGTCACTGTCTGTGTTGATCCTCCGACCCCTGTGCCAACGGTGGTACATTTGCCATTGCAATCTAATGCTAATCTGCTACAGCACGTTGGTGTGAAACGTGTACACGCTGGGAGCTAAACCATCCAACAAGGATTGATTCAGGATAAGTCAGCGCCAACCAAAGGATTGAATGGAATGCCACAGCAGCAACGGAAGCCGACAAGTGAGCGTGGAGTGACCAATAGTTTGGCACATCAAGACCCTGCCACGGATGTTTCATTTCACTCCGACGATGCGAGCAGTAGTGCAACATCACCGGTGCGTAAATCGCTCAAGATAAACAATCACTTTCAGCCAGAGTTGCAGCAAGTTCCTTTAGCGAATCGTTCTACACCATCTACTGCATTGTTGTTAAGCTCATGTGATACCGCGAGTAGGATGCCAGTGCCGCTACGAAAGCCGTCTAGTGAGCCGAGTGCAAACAATTTGACGAGCCCGCTTGAGTCCCTCACCCTAACAGAGGGAGAAAAGATTATATTGAAAGAAGTGTTGATAATCAAGCGTCAGATACACGCAACTTGAAAATCAATAAGCAGTAAAATTGTATACATATTATGAACAGATCAACCAAGGATCTTTTGTGTTCACTTACTAACGATTGAAAAATATAGTATTCACTTACCAAAGCATATGGTGCGTCGTCATTGGGCAAGCCACAGTCTTGAACCAGCAAGCAAGTTCCCAGTCTTGAATCATATTGTGCCACGTAGTGTCGATTTTACGGTTGTGGCCTTGGTCGGTTACCAGAAGAATCTGCAATACTTTATTTTGGCGACCATACTGGAACCTAAAAAGAGAACAATAGTTAACAATAGAGTAAACATGTTATTAATTCTAATGCCACGTAATCTTACATGGATGTGAATGCTATTAACACAATCATTACCTTCGTCAAAGCACGTACCGTAACCTTAACCCGTATGGTAAGTGTTATGGAGCTAGCTGATCCCGACATGATCCAACCTGGATCATTCCCCACGGCTCTCACGGATGAGTTCCTGCATCCTTTGGGATGCTGTACGGTTCGGGATCGGGACACTCTCGCTCGGGCGGCCCTACATAGCACTAATAAAGTGATATTGTTAAGAGTATTTGCGTGCACACTTGTCATTATTTTACCCCCATTTACACAGTTACAACAGTGGCGACGAGGACTTGTTTTAATCGTTTATTGTCCGAATAAACTATAAGTTCGTGTTTTTAATGTGTTAAAGTGTAACAGTGTATCGCAAGAAAAAAAAAAAAAACTCTTCACGTTGAAGCGGCGCAAGATGAACAACGGAGATGCAGCGATGGAAGTGCCAACGGAAGAAAACCAGCGACGAGCATCATTTGGTCGATCCGATCACCGTGGCATGACGGTCCAGCAGCCCGGCGCAATTCCTGCCGTGTACGATCCGCCAGCCCACGCTCAAACGGGTCCGCGCGGATATGTAAGTCAGCCATCACAGTTAGCACCGACGCTAACACCGACGCCGTCATCATCGCAAGCAGCATCGCCATTTATGCATAATGGTCAGATGGGTCAACAACCTCCGGACAACGCCGTTTTGCTGCAAACCTTGCATTTGATGCAACAGCAACTGCAGCAGCAGCAACAACTAATTTCGCAAATGTTGCAACAGCAGCAAGTAGTGCCACAGCCCATGTCACATCCTACAGGACACCAGCCCGCCTCCCCCAGCAACCCAGAACTTATACTAGATGCTTTGGCCAACAGCATAACAGAGTTCCGGTACGAAGCTGAATCAGGAATGACGTTCGAAGCCTGGTACACACGCTACGAGGATCTGTTTGCGAAAGACGCTTCGCGGCTGGACGATGAGGCTAAGGTGAGGTTATTGGTGCGTAAGCTAGGAACGCCGGAGCACGCACGGTTTATCAGCTTTATTTTACCCCGCTCACCACGCGATTTATCTTTCGAAGAAACAGTAAATAAGCTTAAATCACTCTTCGGATGCAGAGAATCTCTCCTAAGTAAGCGCTATAAGTGCTTGCAAATTGCAAAGAAACGCGCAGAGGATTTTGTCGCATTCTCCTGCCGCGTAAATAGAGCATGCGTCGAGTTTCAATTTGCGAGCATGAACGAGGAAACATTTAAGTGCTTGATGTTGGTGTGCGGCCTAAAAGACGAAGCGGATAATGATTTACGAACGAGACTCCTTGCACGGATAGAGGAACGGAACGATGTCACACTGGAGCAGCTATCGACAGAGTGTCAGCGCATCACTAGAGTAAAAGGGGATAGCGCAATGATAGCCGGAGAGAAGAACGAGCATGTTCTCGCAGTTTATAACAAAGAGAAGAGAACGCAGGACAAATCAGCTCAACAAACGCACAAACAACGTTTCACGCATAAAAATCGTCCGTATCGTCCGAAGGAAGCTGAGAGCCCGTCAACAAGCAAATCGTCGAAGCCCTGTTGGTTGTGTGGAGACATGCATTGGGTGCGTGAGTGCACCTACGGTTCGCATAAATGTCTCGACTGTGGAAGATATGGTCATCGAGAGGGGCACTGCAACGCAGCGAGCAGAAACAAGCGGTTCAATTTTCGGCGGCGTAATTGCAGCACGCGTGTGGTAACGGTCAACGTACGGAGCATACGGGAGCGTCGCAGATTCGTGTCTATCGCTCTCAACGGAACAGCTGTGCGATTGCAACTAGACACCGCTTCGGACATCAGCGTTATCGACCGACGCACATGGAGAAAAATAGGCAGCCCACCATTAGCACCGTCATCGGTTTCAGCTAAAACCGCATCGGGAGCATCCCTAGCGTTGGATGGCGAATTCAGCTGTGCTGTTAGTGTTGGTAACCGAACCAAGCAGGCAACACTAAGCGTTTGCGGAACATCTAACCTTCTACTACTGGGTGCTGATTTAATCGAGGCTTTCTCACTATGGTCGGAACCCATGGACGCTTTCTGCAACCATGTAGCAGCAGCAGGACAGCAATCGTTCCAGCAGCTATTTCCGAAGGTGTTTTCGGGAACAGGACTTTGTACAAAGGCAAGTGTAAAATTTTCCTTACGTCATAATGTTCGTCCTGTTTTTAGACCCAGCCGTCCAGTAGCCTACGCGATGGAGGAAATCGTTAGCCGCGAACTCGATCGTCTTGAGGAGATGAACGTCATCACCCCAATCACTACTGCAGAATGGGCAGCTCCTATAGTCGTCGTGCGCAAAGCCAGCGGTATGGTGCGGATTTGCGGTGACTACTCAACGGGGCTAAACGACGCGTTACACCCGCACAACTATCCGCTACCCGTACCAGAGGATATATTTGCTAGGCTAGCAAATTGCAAGGTTTTTAGCAAGATAGACCTTTCTGATGCATTCCTGCAAGTGCAGATTGATGCAGAATACCGCCAGTTCCTGACTATAAATACGCATCGTGGGCTCTATACGTACAACCGACTACCGCCCGGCATCAAAATTGCACCTGGAGTGTTCCAGCAATTGATGGACGGGATGCTATCCGGCATCCGAGGTGTTTCGGTCTACCTGGACGACATCATTGTTGGAGGTTCGTCTGATAGCGAGCACGATGCAGCCGTAATTGAAGTATTAAAGCGTATCCAGAACTACGGATTTACATTGCGAGCGGAAAAATGTTCTTTCAGAGTAAACCAAATTAAGTATTTGGGTCACATCATCGACAACCACGGATTACGGCCTGACTCGCAAAAGATTGAAACCATCCGCAAGCTTCCTGAGCCGACAAACATAATGGAAGTCAGATCGTTTTTAGGGGCTATCAATTACTACGGCCGTTTTGTACCTAATATGAGAAATCTACGATATCCCTTAGACGACCTATTAAAGGCCGGAGCCGAATTTCGCTGGACGTCAGAATGCAGAAAAGCTTTTGAGAGCTTTAAATCAATATTATCATCAGATCTACTGTTAACCCACTACGATCCTCGGCAGGAGATCATCGTATCTGCCGACGCGTCTTCAGTAGGCCTCGGGGCGACGATTAGTCATAAGTATCCCGACGGCGCAATTCGGGTTGTCCAGCATGCTTCGCGCTCCCTAACAATGGCAGAAAAGGCATATAGTCAGATCGACCGCGAAGGCCTGGCCATTATATTTGCCATAAAGAAATTTCACAAAATGATATTTGGTAGGAAGTTTACGTTACAAATGGATCACAGGCCTCTCCTACGAATATTCGGATCGAAAAAAGGAATCCCCAACTATACCGCCAATCGGTTGCAACGGTTTGCTCTGACCCTACTGGCATACGATTTTGACATCGAATACGTGCGAACAGACCAGTTTGGGAACGCTGACCTTCTTTCCCGCCTAATACACACTCATGAAAAACCCGACGAGGATTCAGTGATCGCGTGTATTACACTGGAGGCGGAAGTGAAATCGTTGGTCACAAGTGCTATTGAACATGTTCCAGTCAACTTTAATGATATTTCCAGAGAAACCGCAACCGACAAAGTCTTGAAGAAGGTTATGCATTACGTGCAGAACGGATGGCCAAATAACGCAACTTACGAAGGAGAACTATCGCGTTTCCATGATCGCAAAGATTCGCTGACAACAATCGACGGGTGTCTCCTTTTTAGAGAGAGGGTGGTAGTACCTAAAGTACTGCAGAACAGATGTCTGAAGCAGGTTCATCTTGGCCATCCTGGAATCAACCGAATGAAAGCTACCGCCAGAAGCTATTTCTATTGGCCATCAATGGATAGCGACATAGTCGACTGGGTAACATCGTGCAACGCGTGCCAGATAGCAGCTAAATCGCCTCAAAACATCAAGTCTACCAAGTGGCCGGACGCACCAAGTCCGTGGCACCGCATTCACGTCGACTACGCGGGACCACTCAACGGAGAATGGTACCTTCTTATCATCGACTCGTTTTCTAAGTGGCCAGAAATTATTCCAACAACCAGTACATCAACGGTAGCTACGATAAGTATTCTACGAAACGTATTTGCCCGTTTTGGCAACCCTATAACACTCGTATCTGATAACGGTCCACAATTCACCAGCACTGATTTTGAAGCTTTTTGTAGGCAAAACGGGATTCAGCACATCAAGACAGCGCCGTATCACCCGCAGTCCAACGGGCAGGCTGAAAGGTTTGTCGACACCTTCAAGCGCACTGTGAAAAAGATATCGAGTGATGGTCTCACGTTTCGAGAATCCTTGGACACCTTCCTGCAAAGCTACAGGTCCACACCGAACGCACAGCTTAATGGGTTGAAGTCTCCAGCGGAGATTATGCTGGGCAGGCGTCCCAGGACGCTGCTGGAGATGCTATTGCCGCCACAACACCTTTCCACACCGAACTGTAGCGAACGAATTCGTGAGCTGAAATTAGGCGATTCCGTTTTCGCGAAGCAGTACCGCCAGAACGATTGGAAGTGGATGGCGTCTACTGTTGTTGAGCGGCTAGGAAAAACCATGTACCTAGTTAGAAACGCTGAAGGGAAAACTTTCCGTCGACATATAAATCAATTGCGTCAACGCACTAGCGGCGGTGCGCAAATGAACGCTGAGCCGGTTAACCCACCGCTACCATTAGATCTGCTGCTTGATGCTTGGCAGCTGCAACCGTCACCACCACCTGCATTATTGGACGTTCCGTCAGTTATTGACACACCGTATTCAGCGCCCAAACCTGTGCCGTCCTGTGCTTTAAGTAATATTGATAATACAAGCAGCCGCCCAAGGCTAGTAGATCATCACAGAAAGTTTAGATTCCGGCGAACGGAGCAATCAAATGATTCGGTACAACAACCACGGCGCTCTTCTCGCAATAGAAGACCGCCTAGTCGGTTCGACGTGTACCGAACGTTTTAAGGAGGGAGATGTTATGGAGCTAGCTGATCCCGACATGATCCAACCTGGATCATTCCCCACGGCTCTCACGGATGAGTTCCTGCATCCTTTGGGATGCTGTACGGTTCGGGATCGGGACACTCTCGCTCGGGCGGCCCTACATAGCACTAATAAAGTGATATTGTTAAGAGTATTTGCGTGCACACTTGTCATTATTTTACCCCCATTTACACAGTTACAACAGTAAGAAAAGATGGCTTCGGTGTCCATTATATGTTTTTCTATGCCATATCCGATCACATGATTCACAGTGCCGAAACTTGCTTGTTCCAGCCATTTAATTGGACTGAGCCTGAATCATTCTTCACATAATTTAACTCCATAAAACCATAAACCATCGATCTTCACTGCTGCAGTTGCAGCATGGTAGCATGGCATGGCATCAGAACTGAGCTGCTTTCGTTGTAGGTGGTTTCGTTACACCTAAAAGAACAATCACAAGAAAAGAAAACAATGTTTAGCCGTTAGATGTAATAATTAGTCAATTGAACTACAATTTCACCTTAGCAATCAAAAGAGGGACATCCGGAAACATACATTGTTTTGGTTGATCGTCGCTGGACGCTGATACTGTTCCGGATAGTAGATACTGCTCCATATATTAACCGGACAGTACAAGGAGGATAATTCGTAACGTAGGCAGCCACATAGTCATACTTACGTAAATTCTTCGGCCGGCAAGGCTAAAATGCGCAAAACACGGGACAAATCGACTAACAGGATCCATACATACCTGCAGTTAAAACTAAATACAAGGCACTAATCCGATTGGAAACAGATTCTTGCAATGCACACTAGATAGATAATCACACTATAATTCTTTCCACTAAAATAAACAGCATAAATTACACTTTTTACCAAAAATATCACAACGAAACGATACGATGCTGAAGCGTCGCAAAAACCAAAACAAACAACATGGTTGACAGCTTAGACGGTCAGCGATGACGAAGAAGGAGAATGAAAAAAACGATGAGAGCTAGGGCAAACGTTCATCCCGGGCGCAGTTTTGCCCAACACCTTCACTCGTCGCATGCTGTTCCACAGTCCGCATACCACCTCCCCATGCAGCGCCCAGACCTTATCGGGCTGAGAACCCAAAAGTTCACTCGGAATGACTTCGAATGCCGGTTGGGATCCTGGAGGGTTATGTCCGCAACCGGTATTATTGCGACGGGTTTTCGAAATGTAAATCGAATTATGTCCATTAGGCATGACAGTGAGCTGCGCAACTGTCATGCGAAATAAAGCTCATTCGTTGTTGGATCACATCTTCCGCCTTCCGTTCCTCCGATTTTCCATTCTTTTGTTCTTCCGATCTTCCGTTTTTACGATCTTCCGTCGTAAATCAACCACTATGATTTCTGATAAACCAAACTCCCCATCCGAACTGTAGTGAAATAGTGCTCATTACAATAAGGACACGCGCGCACACCGACCAATCACACATCTCTAATTGCGCCATTGCTTTCTTGTTCATCTCCTGTCTTGGTACCGTTTACCTGCCGAGCTGATCCTTCACCACACGTTGACAGCTTGACTGTCAACGACGAGCAACTTTTCTAATGAGCTCGGCCAGGTTGGATCACATCTCCCGTTCTTTAATAGAGCCTATACGCGTCGAGCCTACGCGGAAGCCTTCTTCCGAAGCCTAAGCGGAAGCCTAGAAGACCGGTGTGGCGAATGAATCGGTGGTTGATTGGCAAACCCGGATGTAAATGGCTCTTGCCGGATGATAGTGCGAAGTTGTAATGTGTCCGGTGAATGCGGTAAAGGCACTTCATCAATTGAAGCCTTCCGTTGGTCTGCGGGAGCATTCACGTTTCTCAGACTCTCTTCTAAAAGGTCCGACGGCAATTGATCCTTAGGTGGATAGCTGTCGATATATGAGCCATCAAGTACACGCTTGCGAAGCTTTTTCACGTGGCGTCGATATGTCTGTCGAGTATGCGTCGTGATCGCTGAAAGCTTCGCTGGTGAATTGAGCCCAGTTATCGCTGACTAGCTTCAGTGGCATACCGAAACAAACATATTTCATAGAATTGAAACGGTAGCCATTACCATTGTGGTTGACGTCTTAACGATTTTGGGCCACTTGGAGAGTGCGTCAACGGCGATCAGGAAGTAGTGCCCCTCTATTGGCCCGGCGTATTCTATATGCACTCGCTCGCATGGTTTCGACGGATTCGGTCAAGCTCGGCGATGGTAGGTGATTTAGCAGCTGCCATATACAGGGTGCACAGCTGGTTATCCGGTCAACAATATCCAAATCTAAAGAAGGTCAATAAATGTAGCTGCGTGCTATCGCCTTCATACGCTGGATTTCCGGATGTCCTGTATGGAGTTGTTCTAGGCATCTAAGTCGCAGCTTTTCGGGGATGATCACTCTTTCTTTAAAAAGAATACAGCTTCCTACCGTTGAAAGAGCGTCTTTTCGGTTGTAAAACGCCGACAGCACCCGAATGACTTGTGGCGACCAGAGCATCGCAAATAGCCAAGACACAAAATAGCGCCACCTAGGCAAAAAAGAGGGTACTAAACAAATTGCTAGTTGGGAAGTTTTGCCTGGACACGACGAATACAATGAGTTCTTTGTTCCTAGGTAAACCCAAACTAGCAACCGGTAAAAGCTAGAACAATAAGATCCTTGTTTGTAGGAAAGGAACGAAAAACAGACAGGATCAAACACGAAAGGAGACAGGAAAGTTCGAGACATGGCCAGCACAGTATAAAAGCGGTGGCATGTCCGAACGAAAAGTTAGTTATCGCTCCGGTCGCCGACGAGAAAGACCTTCTGCGAGTTATCGCTCCGATCTCCGACGAGGAAGACCTTCTGCGAGTTATCGCTCCGATCTCCGACGAGGAAGACCTTCTGCGAGTTATCGCTCCGATCTCCGACGAGGAAGTTCTTCTGCTAGTTATCGCTTCGATCTCCGACGAGGAAGACCTTCTGCGAGTTATCGCTCCGATATTCGACGAGGAAGACCTTCTGCGAGTTATCGCTCCCATCTCCGACGAGGAAGTTCTTCTGCTAGTTATCGCTTCGATCTCCGACGAGGAAGACCTTCTGCGAGTAATCGCTCCGATCTCCGACGAGGAAGACCTTCTGCGAGTTATCGCTCCGATATTCGACAAGAAAATCCTTCTGCTAGTAATCGTGTAGTAGGGAAGCAAAGTTGTCTGGGACCTAACTCCCAGCAGTTGGAAGGAAAAATAAAAATAGGACCCAACTTCGGTTGGACAGCTCCTAAAGACTCATTGCGCCGCCAGCCCTCGAAAGCGTATTTGCGCATTTTCCGCAGTAGGAGGTCAGTCTGTGTGTGTTGTTCAACGACGTTCAATTAAGAGGAAATGAGGCGATGATGTATTCGATGTCGGGCCTTGCGTGGTTTCTAATCAGCCTAGATAGAATGTCAGCATTCCCAAAATCTCCGGTAGGAATCAAATCAGGCATCGACTCTCTAAAGATTCACGAATCCTCAGACCCAAGGGCCACATTTAAATGACAATGCCCTTGGGTGAATTACCCAACATTAATTCTACCGGCATGCGCTTTTTTCGTCGCAAAACGCTCAGCTGATCGATACCGTTATGTATGACGGAGACAGAACGTACGTTCGAGGAATAGACACTCAACAAACACACCTATACATACAAACCAGATGCACTCGCGCTCGAAATGTGTAAGCGAAGAGCGATGGGGCGGTCTACGGTATGAAGCAATTGCATAGAGCGGTTTCCATTCCGTGTGGGTGCGAGGAAGAGGGAAATAGCAGTTAGAGCGAGCACTCTCAATTTTTGTATGCAGAATAGTCGAAATGCTTTTCTTTGGTCGTTTTTTGCTAGGCATTTTTCCGTTTTCCCTTTTCTACCGTTCTGTCGTCTACTAAGCTCCACCCTCTTTTCGAAACGCTGCGTCTGCATTGTGATAGAAAAAAGAAATATGAACATAAATCTGCCAAGATTAATCCAACGTAATATTACATCTGCAGAATATCCAGCGATTTGGATAAATTTGGCTAATTCCAACATTTTATTATCAGATAAATTTATGACTGATAATTCCGAATTATCGAAATTCATTTCTACTAAAATTGGAATGAATGGAGAATTTTTATACATAGTTTGGAATAAATATTATCTTCTGTGATGAAGTTTGTCTTATTCTTAAACATGAACGAAATCTTTATAGTTTGGTGGATATTAATTATTTTATAATGTATTTCAAATCATAACGAGATTTTAAAACATCAAACCCCGTGTCGTAAATATTGAACCGTGGACAGTAAAAAATTAACGATGCCGACTTTTTATTTGCTTCGGCTTTAGCTTCATCTCAATATGATGATAATAGCCCGTTTAAAAATGACGTACACATACTTAAACACATTAATGTACAATGCTTTGACTAAATCTTTCAACGACCATCAGACCTTCTTCGTGTATATCAATTTGCAACTAACTCACCATAACATTATGAACGGATATTACAACTCGTGTAGCGTGCACATGCGCTATGGCAATAACTTTCTCTGTGTAGCATAATATGAGTAAACGAAACGTATAACGAACCCATGCTGCTCACTTCCAGCGCAAAAACATGCGATTTGTGTCATTTTTGCATTAGTTCACCTTAAACATTCGACATAAACACGTGAAATGCTGTATCGTGAGTTTGCTAGGAGTGCATTAAAAACAAAGCTATTTAAAAAGTGATGGTCAAATGGCCGTTTGGATAGACGTATAGTGTGCTGCAAAGCTATATGAGTTAAGTTACTGGCTTAAAAAAAACACGCTGATTACTGACACTTTGCAGTGGTGAACAACTCTGTGTGCCATCTAATATCAATTGTGAATTTGGGAAACACATTATGGAATCCAGCAAGTCATTTTTCATACGGGATCTACTAGGTGATTTAATTAGCAGTCGCCATTCTGGTACGTTCTCAAGCATCTATTTAACCGTGTCATGTAACAGTAAATAAATAAAACAGGTATTGTAGAATTTAGATTGCATGAATAATTTTTCATCTGTTCACCGTTTCCAAAACATCATCGAATACACCACAATAATCTTTGAAATAGTAAAGAATAGTGACTAAATAAGAAGAGATGAAAGGAGATCCCATAACTGGCTAACGTTAAATAGGAGGAACCGGGTGAGAGAGGGACAGGGGGTGTGTACTTATACTCCTGTTTGACAATTGATGATCATTTGTAGGCCCCGCTGTTTTCTTTGGAGTCTCCCAGCATCGCTTTTCGGGCCCTTTACTATAACAAACCTCATATTCTTTCCTTTTAAATCCAGAAGTAGGTTTTATGATTCATTGTGTTTAAATTCCTTTCTTCTGCATACAATAATCTAATATGCGTCAGTGGCTCAGACTGCCACGCAAACTACTATAATTGATAGGCTTGAAAAACCACAAAAAATAACACGTGTTTGCATTAGTGATGTGTACTCTGAAGTGGATCAATTGATCCACTTCGACGGACGGGCTGAATCCCCGGATTTTTTTTTCTGTTATTCGCACCATGAAAAACCAATTTGCTACTTTAGTTCACATGTATTAGGGTCCTTTGTGTATTAGTTCACAGCATAATAAGAACATTTGGAACGTAATAGACTATATACAAAAACAGAAACATTTGAACGAACAAGTTCTAAAGATAAAGGGAAACCTATAGCTGTGATGGAATGTCCACAGCGAGAGGATGTTTTCTGAACCATGCCAAATGTGGTACAAACTAGTTCGACTGGACCCTTAACAATTTCAATTGTACCAATACTTTTTTTTTTTTTTTATTCAATAAGAACGGCCAGGCCGTATAATTGTACCAATACTATCGTGGTGTAAAGTCTACAATGAAGGTGTCGTTAATCGTTAAATCGGATATCCAGCTTGTGAAATATCTTCAACTTCACCATATGGATCATATTCCGCGTCTAATAGTTCTAAAGCACCAATCAGTACACAACCGAAAAAGCACGCACTGCTGTTCCTGGCAAACTCACAACTCTGATCTATCATTCGACAACAATTGCACGGTGCGATCTTGATTGTTAAATAAGATATTGTAGTTCTCGCATTTGCACGATCTTTACTATCTCGTTCCATTTTCTTCCTCCACCATTGTTCGCAATGCTGAACGCGCGCGTTCGATTGCTCCTTTCTACTCGCCCGTCGACTCTCGGCGTTCCTACGGCAACCAATTAATGCGCAATTCTATATTCTTTACAACAATTTAGAAATGATCCCGACGTAAACGCTGTCCCTCTGTCGGTTATTATTCGTGGTGGTAATCCAAATATGCTGGTTAATTATTCTATCATTTCTATTAGAGATTGAATTTTAGTAGTTCTTGTCGCCTTCTTGAACACAAACTTCGTAACTCCGCATTCTAGCATCAAAATGTGCTCATAGTCTTTCATGGTGACCAATACTTTCTCTACTCCGAAATGACCTTTCTCGGCATGATATGCTTTCAATATGGTTCTCTAACACATAATTTTGATGATCCTGCCTATCTTCATCGCAATTTGGTTCTCTATTTAATGTGCCAACTATTCCCTACGAACTTTCGTCTTGCCTTTGCATTCCACTTCTAGCATCATAGTACGATCTATCACTGTTACTTACTTTCTTTGTATTGCTTCTTCCTCGAGCGCTCTACTAAGTACATCCACGTGGTTCATTTGCGACCCACTGCTATGTTCTACGTTCCGGTTTATAATCATACTGCATTAGCTACAAAAATATCTAGCTTTTCGCGCATATTTATTCATTTCGAATACGTGATCACGAAGGGATGTCCAATCAATTAATGCCAAAACCGCTCTACGCTGGCAACAATTGCTAATATTTTGAGCTAGTAACTGTGGTACATCGCTTCCGTAAGCGACGTTTTCCGACTGAAGTAGCTCACTGGATGCCATCCTTCCTCATTTTTTCATGATTATTCCCGTTACTCCCAATTTTGATGCATCAGTATGCATCTCGGTTTCTGACTGCGGAAAATACAACATAAGTATTGGATTAGGATGGCTCAACCCACCTATAATCTCTTCAAACACGCCTCTTATGTTCCTCACGCCATTAAATTTTCTTGTTCTTCTTCAACAAATTCAGCAAACTTACCGCAATTATACTGAAATTACTAACCACTAACGCACTAACCTTCTAAAGAATCCAGCTAGTCCGATGAATCGTTTCACTTCATGCGTCGTTTGTGGAATTGGGAACTTCTATACCCTATCCCTGGTTTTATCTTCACCTGGATGAAATCCATTTAACGATACTTTGAAACCAAAAATGCTACCTGTTTCTAGAAGAAATGGCTCTTTTCCAAATTAACAGTAAACCCCTCGATTTGTAATGCTACTAACAGTATCGTGCTGGATCAAACTGCGGACAGCTACAAATTCCGTAAATTCGTTACGTTCTAGCTGAATATTTTCATACCCCAACTATTACCACATTGCTTATTAATTTTGCATGATTGTCATAATGTACTAGACTTAGATTCTAATTTTAGATTCTGATTTTGGAAAAAAATAAATGTTTTCCGTCTGTCGCTACTGCTCAGTTCACCACTGAAGTCTTCCTGAACAGTTTTGTTTCGAATCGATCGAAATCGATTCCAGTGTAAATTAATCTTTAATGCCCTTTACCTTGCATCAGAGTTTCTTAAGATAATTATCAATGACAAAAATGTGATGGTAAGCCATTGGTAATTTTACACTCTGAGCTCCACAAAAACAACTTTTTGTTTTTGTCAGTATTTCGAATCGCGATTTTCGACCTTTTTTATTCCGGACAACGGAAGTAAATGGTAATTACATACAAACTAACCGAAGAAAAACACAATAGTAGGCGAAGGAATATCACCATGAGAGGGTTTGCTTTGTTTGGAAGATTGAACTTCTTTCAAGGAGCAAGAATGTGACCAAAATCGCGAACAGGTATGTCTCTTTATGTCTATTTGAACGGTGATAAGTTAAAAACGAGATAATTTTACTTTTGGCATATAACATGTATGATTTGTGAACCCTATTGACGATGTTTCGATGCTGTCAGAAATTTAAATCAGAACGTGCATTATATGCAATATGACCTTAAAAGTGTACGTACGTTGAATCAGAATAACGTTGCAATTTCGTGATTTTTCAAACGTTTCGAGATATTTTATTGGAAAATCTCGTTTGTTTCTTAAATTAGAAGATTTCGCTGAGTTAAACCGGAATATGTTAAGGTGCGACCAAATTACTTTGTATTTACTACATACCGGGTTTAACAAGCCACTTTGCCATTTGAATGGCATACTTCGCCGGTCTTGAAATGCATTTCGTATCCTATGAAGTATTTCCTCCCGCTCAAAATGTAAATCCGTCGGCTCGATATGATTTTCGCAACGATTTCTTCAGTTTTTTCACTGGGATTACAGGCTGCAAACGCTTCCGAACGGAATGTGTTCATTTTTGTTTGTGTGTGTATATGCACATGTGTCAAACCGAATCCGAATGACATATAAACAAACTTTGAGGATAGCACTTTTTAGTAAAATAGTGATATATTTCGAATAATATACATTAAAAAAATAATTTGTTGCAACTTGCGTGAAAATGTAGTTAAAATTGATATTGAAAATATGGTACAAATCACTACAAGGTACAGCCCGAAACCCCAGAACCCCCCGAAAAGCTAAAGCAATCGTCGCGAAAATCATATCGAGCCAGCGGATTTACATTTTGAGCGGAAGGAAATATTTCAAAGGATACGAAATTCATTTCATGACCATGACCATGACCAAGCCATTCAAAAGGCAAAGTGGCTTGTTAAATCCTTCCTTGTTAAATATTATTTGCAAAAGATGCCTCAAGTGTCTGTCATTTGATTTAAAACGGTATTTGGTGGTATTTGGTTCCGCGATGGTGAACTCGTGCATTACCGATCTTGAATGATCATCCCCATTTTATTTTCTCTCACCACGCACCGTTACTCCTTCCTGCCCCAGCACTTTCTCACCGATGTTTATCTCAGTGTCCTGTACCCAGTTTGGCGCTACTTAAAGTTCAATATGCAGTGTAATTTCATCTGCTAATACTTTTTTGACAACCTTTTCTTTTACTTCAACCTCTTTTATTCCGAAACCTCTTAATATGTTATATTATACCTCAAAATTTTGTATTTTGTATACCGCAAAAATTACACTTTGCGTCCGCATACACCGTGTTTTTGGGGTCAAACGTGATTACGCACTCACGCGTTCTCTCAGGAATACGACCCCTTAGCATATCGTTTTTTGCTAAATTTCTGCTCTCTCTCTCGTTTCACGTTCATCACATTAATGTATATATAGTCAATACACGAGTTACGCAGTTCTCGGTATACGCGGATTCAGAGATAGCTGGATTTAAAAATTTGTCATTTCATGGAATTTTGTATGCAGGATTCAATTGTTAAATTGCAAACTTCATAAAATACGTTGCATTTCGTTATAATTAAATTACTTACTACTTAAACCTACTACCCCTACTACTTACTTAAAAAATACTACTTTACTAGTTTATTTTTTTCAGTAAAAAATAAAAATAAAATTAAATTAATTAAATAATTAAATAAAAAATAAAATGAAAAAGTTAATATCTAAAAATTTTATAAAAAACAGATTAAAATCAAGCAATAAAGAATGCACCCATTTCCGTAGAAAAAGGCTTTGACGATCGACGATAAAGTTATCGATAATAATGTTAGCTCCACTGATCGGGTGTTATATAAATAAGCGGATGAGAGTTAAAGATCTTAACAATATAGTATTTTGCACAACAGCTTCAAGAATAAATTAAATTGCTCTTGGATAAAAACAAACAACCACCCAAACGAAACAAAAAATTACAAAATTCACTCGTTTCAAACACACTATAATAATTTGAGTGGCACGACAAAAAAACGTAAGTTGAACGATTTGGAGCGCGACCGGCTCGTTTCCGGCTCACTATCGCTCATTACTTCACTTTGTAATTTGAGTTTAAACTGTATTTCACTGAATCCTTTCCGAATTCCTCGCTTCCGATCACTTGCTACTGCTTTCTATGCAATCCTGTCTACAGTATAAGAAATGAGCGCATGTGGTGTATTGATAGCGCCGGTCTTCACACGACAGGATCCTGGAAAAATCCCATCCGGATCGTTCCTCCGTAGCTAGGTCTGACTGACAGTTTAGTGAAAAAACCCAATATTACAGCAATATTTATCTACAAGCACACGTGTGAAACACACTTGTTTTTTTCTGTGTAAATCATGTTTTCAGTCCCGAAACATTTATAATCAGTAAATATGGTTTTGTATGATTATGGTGGTAAGCACGGAGGATAATAGAGTCGTTTACATCTAATAAATGTCTAATCGAATAGAATCTAATAAATAAAACTATCATTATCATTTATTTTAAATTTTTCACATTCACAAGAAGACTACACGCTACAACAATCGAGTACATATCGTATCGTCCAATCATACCTATTCAGTATGGTCCATATAATTGAAATATAAAAATATTGGTTGTCCTAGAAGATTGAGACATGTTTTGAAGTTTCGCTCTACGCAGATAACGCATCGCAATGCATTCAAATTCAATGTTTAAATCAGATTTTTGTTTAACAAAGTTTTGCACCGACTAGTAAAATTCAGAATTTCTCCGAAACTGGTTGACTTACAATTTTCACCAGATATGGTTCATGCGGGGTTACTGTAATACTATTATAGTAAGATTGGATTTACGTTGTGCTCTGTAGAATGGATAAATAAAATTATAAGAGGGGCAAATGCATTAATGAGGACATATAAATATAATAATAAATATAAATATATCCTTCGACAATAAAATGTAGGCCATTAAGTTTTAAGGTATATCCATTTCATTCAACTTCAATACCGTACGTCCGTATCTTACGTTAACTCCACTGATTAGATTCTCAACAACACATGGTTAAAGTTTCTGTTGTACTTAAACTCACCTTTTCTTCATATCTGCTTAAGTTTTGAGTTTCTTGGGATGCTTCCGTAGTGCTTGGTTAAAAATAGCCCAGTATATTACGATTGGCCTTAGTTAGGGGGGTTCATGTTGAACGTTGTGAAAGTGAGCAACTTGATTTCGTATCAGTCCAGGTTTCGCATCACTGTAATTCTAATATAGTAAGGGTGATTTTCCATTGTACTCTGTTGTATGGAAGTTTTTAACATATATTTATGGTGTGCATAATTAACACCAAACAAATAGCTATTTTTTGTTAGTTATATCCACTTCCGATTGGTTGCTCTAAAATTCAAACATCCGAAACAAGTGTCTGGTTTTCGAGCAAAAAGAGAGTACTATGAAACTAGCATAAATAACATAACATAACATAAGATATGGCCCGGAAATTTTAAGTTATCCACCACTTGAAGATGCTTGAGTACACGTGTCGCGTTTGATTGCAGCATGGAACATATGCTATCCAATCATTGTTTTTTTTGCACATCTTCTAGTCCTTGTCAAGATTGTACCCACTTATGTACAAAATCAGACAATCACTTTAGGAACACTGAATAAGTGGCACTCCTGTTGTGATCGGAAATTGGGAAAATCGGTTCGATATGCTGTAAGCGTATCAGGAAATCTTTAAATGTGAAGCATTCATAATGGTTAGAGCTTAGGAAAATCAGAATGCTAGATTGTATACAAAAGTGCTCGTACAGAATATAATCTTACTAATTCAAACAGAACACTCAGTTTTAGATTTAAATTTGAGAATATCCGTAAATACGGATGGACTGGTTCGGATGAAACCAAGGGTAGGAATCGATTCCGATATATCCGGTCGATCGGTGAAATTTGTCGCATAGTCCATTATTAACATAAATTATTAATTTGATGTGGTCAATCTTTAATGTGAACTTTAGTTTAAAAACTGCTTGAATGAATAATATGATTTTTTTCACAATAATAATAATACAATAATATAAACACATAAGTACATTTGATGGAAAGTATATACAAACGTAGTTGTTGTAGTATGCATGATGCACATCATCGTGAGTTATAGATGTTTGTTTATTATTCAACACATTATAGAGTTTATTCTGTAACAACCGATTTGGATCAAATTACGGACACTTAAATCCGTATTACACGAAAGTTTTTTGGCAGTTTTTTTCCCGTCAAATCGTGTTAAACAGATTTTAGACAACCTGCAAAAAGAGATTCGACATCACCAGTTCTTCAGTCAAAGTCAAAATTGTGTATACAGTAAAATATACTGTTTGGTCCACACCAATCATCGTGAATCATCGTTGTCCTTTGACCGATCATTACAACAGTGATGTTTCGTTCAATTATATGTGAATAAACCATACTTTTTGTTTTAGAAATAAATTAATGACAGAAAAAAAACCTTCGATCTGGCTTCACGGTCTACGGTCCAGGTGGATCATTGCGTGAAAGTTCGGATTTTTAAGTTATGTCTGTCTGTACTGTCTGTCTGTGCTTCTAAACAGTTTCCATCAAATTTAATTGTGAAATATTTCAGTAAATACATAAAGCAAATGTACATGGTATGTAATGGTACAAATCTGATCTGACCAAAACAGTCTAAAGGCCAAAGAAGAATTCTAAGTAGTATTCCAAGGAGAATTTCATGGATCTGATAATTTTTGTCATGCGATTGTTCGCATGCCATTTACCATTAGCTGGTTTACCGGGAACACCTGGAATGTCTTCCCAGGATAGACCAATCAGATCGCAGTCCGATAATTCGCGTTTAGTATTATTAGTCGGTGATACGAACAATAAAGGTCTGGCATGGTATGTTGAATCATCGATCAACTATTGAAAATCTACTGCGGAAAGACTTTTTCCTTACATATGATGATAAGCATGTTGTAGATCTTGGATGCTATATTTATGGTGATGTTGTTTACCCTTGTATTTTACAGAACAATCATTTACAACCAGGCTCATATCTGACGATGAAGAAAATAGTGATATAGATATAGAAGACAGATCATCAGACTCGGAAACTATTGGTCATTATAATTCCTACATCACTAACGAGAATGGTACTGCCGAAAATATTCATCGTACATTACTCGCCACGATTGAACGAGAATCCAAAGCCAGCTGTATGTTAAGTTCAACGCAGGATGTACACACATCAGGAATAATCATAAAAAGTGGACGAAAACCACGGAGACGAAGAACTGCTTTTACACATGCCCAATTAGCTTACTTGGAGCGTAAATTTAGGTAATTATTGCAAATCAGCTAAAACATATTTAACATGGACTATACAAATGTAGCCCATACAAATACCGGGTTAAAAACACGATAATAAGAATTGTGCTTATTTTCTTTCGCAAAATGGTTTTATGTCATGCGTAAACTTATATTAAATCTACTATCCTAGGAGACTTTTGATAATTTGAATATATTTTCTTAATTCTAGAATAAAAATGATACATACATGCATACAAACGGTCGTACATTAGTGTAGTTTTTGTAGTTTTTTTATTTACGAGTATTTCTTAAAAATGTTATTTCTTACTGCGTTATGATGTTTTCACTTATATGATATTGTATCATAATTAAATCATAGGACGCCTCAAAGAGAAATTAACCATACATGCTTTTTGTACTTTCACTTCGAGTTGCGAAGGATATTGAACGTAATTTTGGTTCCTTAACAGCATTTTAACACAATTGTAAGCATAAATAATACAAGTATGCATCAATTTAAGGTACTCGTTATATATATTATGTATGTATATTAAAAGTGGCTATTCTTTAAAACTATTATATCCATTAAAGAATGTTTAAATAATGTTGTTATTTGGGGTAAAATTTATATTTTGAGAATCTAAAGCACTGCTTACTTATTAAACTTTATTTACTTTTGAATTTGATTGCAGTCTGTAATTTATGATTACTATCGTTTCCTATTTCATGCAATACATGCATGTATCTTTAAAATGCTGCAAATAATGCAATAATATTTTTGGATACAAACTTCGTAATTAATTATTCGACAACTTGTATTACAAGGGATTTCACAAATTTACAAACTATTGTTAACTGCATGTGCAAGTTAGAAAAATGTTAATTTAACCTTTATAATATGTGGCATATTTCTCTCAACATGTTAAAAATTCTCTTTGCAAGATCAAGACATATATTATACGGTATTAAACAACCTTTGTGAAATTCTGACAATAATCAAATCGCAGCTTTAGTTAAGGAAATGTTATCATTCAAACTTGTTTTGTTGCATTTGTAAAATTTTACGGGCTTGGAAACATTTTTTCACTTTGATAATTTATTTTCCTCGAACTACGCGGTTTCCAGAGCTTATTTTTTGGCTACCTTGATGTATGTTTATCTCCTTTGTTGTAATAAAAAAACTACGAGAATTGATACCTCTACAAAAGATTTTTTGTCCAATCTGTGGCCTTTGGGCAATGAGGTCGAAAGTAAAACATCTCTTAAACGACTACCAGTGGTGTCAATGGAGATTTATACCGATGCCTTGCAAATGAAATGCAAGTACATCCAGAAGTATACGTTTTAATATAGTATATTGAAAAAATAGTGAGCTAGACGTGTAATCCTCGCATTCTGTACTGCGTGAAATGTGTGGAAGGCAAAGTGGTAGCACAATTTTTAAATATGCTAAACCAATTGTTCACAATTGTTTTTGCATACGTAATACGTATTGTTGAACATTGACACATTCAGGAAATGATATATATTTTCTATATTCTATTTGTAGGTGAACTAAATGGTCATGAAGTGGTGGGCAGGAAAATATTGCAAATATAGCTCCTCCCCAAAAACAACTTCAGCTAAGAAAAACGCGAAACTGAGAAAAGACGAAAGAATTCCATCGGAATTCTAAGTCTCTTTAAGAAATACCAACGATAACCTCTGCGCATGAACTCTACCGTTTCAACAATTCGATTTGTTGAAATTTCAAGGCAGGTTGTTGTGACTGTATGGTGAGTTTGTGCCCGAACCTGAATATTATGGATCCAATGCGCTCCTGCAAACATATTTAGGCAACTAACTTGTTCTAATCTTGGGCAAACTATAGTGTTTGTTTTGTAACTAACGGAAAATTACTACGATCGTAGAATCACAAAAGCTTAAGGCCATTTGCGCATATTGGTTTGTACAAACCAAACCACCTCACCTCATATCCTCATCACTTCATATTTTCCATACAAATAAAAAAGTCTATTCGGCAATGGAAATTTCAAACAACAAAGTCATTCGTCAAATATCTGGCATCGCGGTATAAATATTTGCATATGGTGGTTAATTGGTATTCTACCTTGCCGGTTATCAAACAACAAATGTTACATCAAGTTTGCGTTCAAATCCCTCCTGTACTCCTGCGTGTACTGTACACGCAAGACAGACCATTTTACCACGGATACCAAATCAAATTTAGTTAGCTGCCAACTATTTCGAACAAAACTTATAACTAAACAGATGGTGGTTGGTCGATCTCAGGGAAAAGTGTTTTTGCATAAATGGCGAGTGACATGTGAAGCTTAGAATAACCCAGGCTCAGAAGACCAATAAAAGAAATCAAGTTGCTCCGACAACAATCGGCTTGTCCCGTCTATTATTTCCAGGGTATGGTATCATCAATTCAATATAATATTCAATATAAATTAACAATGATATAAAGACTATCCTGGAAAATCGTGGAATTGCGAAAATGCGTGGATAACTGCTTCCTTTAAAAGCTGGTTACCTTTTTGGTTTCAGAATCTACTTTAATGAGGCAGCCTCTGTGGATTCGCGTATTATATTTGTTTTACTTGTTTTCATTGGTCCTTGATTTGGTCGTCCTTGAAGTACGACTCACATGGGATTGTGTACCATTCTTTTTGTCTAAGAAACCGATATCGCTACCGCTATACCACACCGATAACAATCATTGTGATTTCGTGTGTGTTGAAAACAGTCTTGCATTTTTCGTGCAAAACCCTATTTCTAGGAGAATATTTCAAATAGTGAGCGATGTGTACTGTTATTTTCGAATATTAGTATTATTTATTATTTATTTGATGACGACGGCATACGCCGCATTATCGACGCCGCTTTCGATGATATTTGTATAATTTTTTACAAGGCATTTTCTCCTTGTACTTTGCTTTATCCTGGGCATACTCGTTTGTTATTTTCGAATAATTTACTGTTTATATCAAATTCTCCTCGTAATAAGGAGTAGCCGTAGTGTGTTTTATATTGGTGGAATTCCATTCAGTGATGCAGCACGCAAGAGCCGAATTTAGATATACAAGCTGTCCTCGAGATACACTATTCTTCTCATACACAGATTCGGAGGCATGCGGTTTTTTGTAAATTTGATTGTTGAGTTAGGTTATAGCGTAAAATACACGAAAAATATTAAAAAAAAACTGATTGGAAATGTCTTCCTTTGACACATAAAACTTTTCTGTTAAATTTTGTTAATGTTTTTTTTTTTTTTCAAAATTGGCCAGATTTGCTGAACAAATAAAATCCAGAGAAGGAAGTCAACTCTGTATTGCCGACATACATGGCTCTTACCCGCATTATAGTGGCCCGCTATAATTCTATAATCTAGGGTACTACAGCCTGCATGTAGATAATTGCTGAACGTTAACAAACATCTGCAAAGAACATAAGGCACTAAACGACAACGTATTAACGTTGTAAATAAGTGTGTATGCATAATTTTGCAACAGACTACAATTTCGTGCTAAGATAAAGAGTGTCGCACATCAACTTATATCACGGAGAAAACGCGGTGTAAAATTACCTAGTGGACCGATTCTTATTAAACATTCAGTTATTGATATAGATAAAAACATTCAGATATTCAAATATTGGCCATTGACCATTTTGCTATCCCTCGCACCTTGCGCTTTCCTCCGTTCATTATATGGTTACAGTTCCTTTTGTATTTACACTCACATTTTCTTCACATCTGTTTAAGATTTGAGTTCCCAGGGGTGCCTCCGTATCAACTGATTCATAATAGTCTAGTATTTTACAATGGGCCTTAACTCCGGTGCGTTTGGGGGCATATCCATCGGTACAAAAGATGGCAACTTGGTTTCATATCACTTTAGGAAAAAATGAATAGTGGCACAAAACTAAATCAAGTCAGAAATTCGCAGGGCGCTCGTTTTGCTTCTACAGAAGAAACAGAGCATCTGGAACTGAGGCGATTTTCCACGTGTTTACACAAAATCTTTTCATGACGTGGTTTTGACACGGTAACTTCTTTTTTTTCGACAATCAGGCTACATTGTTAGACAAAAGACAAAAAAAACTATTATTTTTCTGATGCTATTTTATGTGGTACACCCTTTATGAAAAGCCAACAAATTCACCGGTAGGCTTTTGTTAATGAATGAAAATTGAAATGGTCGATGAATGTCTTTGCAGTTAATACTAAATCTTATATAAAATTTGTTACGAAAAATCTTTTTTATCTCTTAAAAACACAGGTGCCAAAAATATTTATCGGTAGCAGACCGAAGTGATGTCGCTGATGCATTGAATCTTTCAGAGACGCAAGTTAAAACGTGGTATCAAAACCGTCGGTATGTGTTAACGATTAGAAACTAACGAAAAAACAGACACATAACACTGCATTGCAAAATATTAGTAATTTACGCTACTCGCTTCTGTATGTTTTCGTCTTTTCCGAATTTTCAATCATTATTAGGACAAAATGGAAACGGCAAAATCAACTTCGCATGGAGCAGTTACGGCATCAGGCTACGCTAGAAAAGAATTTAATAAACGTTTCTACAACACCCGGCGGCAATGTTCCAACAAGACATCTTCATCAGCAAGCTGATTCACCAACTAGTTCATTACCAGTTACTAGATCCAGTAATCAATGTTGCCAAACATCGCCTGCCCTGGTTGTATCGACACCATTCGTTTCATCCAATCCGTGTAGCTTTCTGACTTCTGCTGCTGCGGCAATTTTTCGGAATGTTGGACAACCATGGACATCCAGTTCGATGCTGTAGACCGCCCAAATTGTTGATGGAAGCGACAATCGAAGTGTATATTGTACATATATATCCATAATAATTGCAGTGCGCTGTTCAATAAATGAAATCGCCAATTACTTGCCATAATTGGGACAATTTAAAAACATGCATACCGATCACAGACCGCAGACCACAGACAACAATTTGCGAACAAAGAAATTATCAATACACGCTCGTTTACGCCTTCTCTACACACTTATCTGACCCTCTGTTTCCTTTTTAAGGCTTGAATTATACCTTCCATTATCCAAGTGGTACGATGGCACAAATTCAAACACTAATGATCAATCAAAAAACAACGCCCATGGAATTATATTTGCGGGGGATTATCAAACCTGGTGTCAATCAGCGTACGCACGATGTGAAACATGTTCCTATCCCTTCATTGCGTAGCGACAAATTGCTCTTGATTACATGCCGACGGCAATGATTCCCATCCAACGGCTTGTTTTGTTCGGGCGGAAGGATTGGCGTTCTAAGTGTTTTTCTATAGCATTATTATAATAGCTACGGGAGATCGTTACGGATTTTGTGTTGATTTTTCATCCACGTTCTAGGTTTCTTTAGGTTGAGATATGCACGCAGTAACCCCTGCGATGCTCTTCACTTGCCTTTGCCCATCCGCATCTCGTTTGCAATGAATATCTCATCTGGTGATACTTATCAATTATAAGGGCAAATCTGTTTTTCCCGCACAATAGCTTCGAATTACGGCCAACAAAAAGCAGGGTCGGAATTAAAAAAAAAAGAAAAAAAAAATAGCAAGGGCGCATAAAATAAAACAAATTAATCAATCTTCACAACATAAACTGTGGTTTATGTAAAATCACATTTTCAAGTTTTTTGAATTTCTTTAAATATTCTTAGAATATTTTTTTTTATTACGTATGGGTTAAAAGCCATTTGTAAACGTTAATTGGTTTACTTAGAGAATTTGTCCCTGTGTGAATCATTAACAACTGACTCACTGTTCGGCAATTGGGTATTTCATGTCTTTACATATTTGACGAGTTACATAACTCTTGGTAACTTGGTGCGGCAAACAATCATTTGCATAGTAAAATGGTCGTATAACGCATATAATATTTCATACTCAAAAATACTCTCTTTTTTTAAATTGTGTTTATTGAACAAATGTGTGCAGTGAGTATTGAATGGTAATGGTAGATGATAAATTATGAGTGTTTTTAGTGTCAGGAGCACTTCAACGCTTAATTTTGATCGTTTATATTGTGTTTTGTAAAGAAAAAAGTTCGGGAGTAATCGATTAAAAAACGCAAGTATCTTAAATTTCAAACATGTATCTTATATAATTATGCGGTTCACCAAAGGTTACAATATAAAAAATAATTTTAATTGATTGTTAGTGGCACTTCGCAGGACCACTTCCTACCAGTACAAAAACTAAGTGTGAAATTAATCGCCTAATTCTATGTTCCCTGTTCTTTTATACCTTTCGGGAACTGATTGCTACTTGCTGATTGCTGGCTTCTGACGAACGGATGAGAGACAAGTGATAAAGAATGCACTCGTTTCCGTATGGAAGAAATTTCAACATATGCATGTACATGATACAGGGTTTAACAATCCAGAACACAACTGTCCATTTGATTATAACAAGCGACTCTTCGACTTGACACCACGGTCTACCACTTGTACACACGACAGACGGCGTAAGGTACTCTGTCCAAATGATTTAGACAATATTCAAATTCTTTTGAACAACTGTCATTTTCACCATTTCGGCTACGTGTTTATCATGTACACGCACATGTGTACCCGATTTTCCAGATTGCTTAATTTATGACATAGAGGCGAATAATCATGTGGACAGTTGTTTTCTGGACTGTTAAACCCTGTAATGTCGTCTAGCTCCACTGATCGGATGTTATGTAGACGAACGGATGTGAGTCAAGGAATGTTGATACGATCCCACGTGCAACGTAATTATATTGATTGGAGTTGATTGAAAATTGTTTGACAAACATTTACACATAGTTGTGAATAAAATACGTGAGAAATAAAAAACAGAATGCCAAACTACAACACAGTCTGCGTCTGCAGTCAATTACTATCGCATACTAAAATCTGTATGATGCGATCTGACGCGGATTGGTACATGTAGTTTGAACAGGGTCAGGCTCAGATCAAAACAATGTTACAATTGTGATTTTATTAAAGTTTAAAGAGTAAAGTACACCAACTTACTTACTTATCCGGCTCTACAACAGCTTCCCGGTCCTGGCCTGTACAGTCTTTTCCCGAGTTATCACGAAAATCGCGTAACTGATATTTTTACGTTTATTTCGACAATTAGAGTAAATTTTTACCAAAATTAATGTTTCTAACATCAAAATGTAACGTATTTTTGGGACAATTTGAAATTTGACAAATACAGGTAGTCCCCGAGATACGCGGTTCCTCTTACTCCTTACTCCACATCCACCTAGCCCACTGTGCTGGGAGACTGGTGAAACTATGCTGTCACTTTTAATGAAGTTTCTAGTTTCCGATGTGCGCTAGGTGGAAACGGATTCGTTTCAGTCTTCTTCTACTTTGTTGCACATTCTCCATCTTCACCATTTATTAAACGTCAAAGCGAGTTGCTTGTCGACCAAACGCATGATTACTTTGCAAACTTACATTTAGAGATGGGCAAAACGGTTCTTTTTGATGAACTCGAACGACCTTTTTTCAAAAAGAACGAATCGTGAATCGTGATTCTTTCGTTCATTTTCGTACTAGTATTTAAGAATTTTATTATATATAATATTTTATTGCGTATGTTTTTGATTTTATGTATTTGATACCATTTGATATTGAATTTAAGCAAAATAGCGTAGATTTTCCTTTTTCATTTACTTAACAAACTTATTATTTAAGAAATGGTCAGTTCATTGGCTAAGGAATTGACTCGATACGGCCAGGCTGTTTTAACGAAATAAAAAAAAAAAAACTCTTAATTTAATAGCAAGCTAGACAATATTTTTCGGTATCGTTTGTTTTTTTATTTTAGTTGAAACAATAATTCTCCGTTCCAGCAGTGTTCATGTGGCACACACACGTATGATTACACACTTCTAAAACGATTCAGTCACAGAACCGAAGATTTTACCGCGCCGCACTCTATACTCTGATTACAATTTGATCTTGCCTAAATTTGATTACCGCCTAAAGGCTTCGAGTAACAGTTTTGGAGTTAATTTATAATAATAATCTATGTATTTTACACATTATTGTCGAGCAATACCAAAGTATTCTAAAGTAGTAGTAGTAGTAGTAGTAGTAGTAGTAGTAGTAGTAGTAGTAGTAGTAGTAGTAGTAGTAGTAGTAGTAGTAGTGTTTATTGGTTACATTAATATTCCGTGTTATGGATACACGGTTTTTGTTTTTGCCACGGCATAACGGGTTCGATATTGTTACTCTCCTCATTGTTGTGTACATTATTATTAATTAGTGTGGCTGGTTTTTACAAAAATATACCTTGAACTATTTGTGATTTTTTATTAAACATTGTAAGGGAAAAAGGATACAAAAAACCCTTAATTATTTTTCTGTTTTCTATTTATAACTAAAGAATGAAAAGAAAAAGAAAAGAAAAGAAAAAAACCTAACCTAAGAAATAACTATAGAACTATTTACACTTAAATACTATGCTAACAAGTCTAGTGCACTAGTTGTTGTAAGATCGCTTGCTAAGCAGTTATTATAGTATTTTAGGCTTATACTGGAAATAAATTCTTCTAACTTGCCCATATTGGTTTTAACATAAAGTAGCCTTGTACTATACCATATTGGTTTGTTTAGAATTATTTTTAGAATTTTGTTTTGCGTTATTTGTAGTTTGTTTTTATTAGTTTTGGAGCAATTTTGGAAAATCTGTGCGCCGTATGTGAGCATTGGCCTGAAACAAGCAGTGTATAGGAGAAGCTTATTTTTTAAATTTAGTTTGGATTTCCGGTTTAGGAAAGGTTACAGAGATTTTAGTATATTGCCAGATTTGATGCATGATTTTTCTATGTGGATTTTTCTATACGTCAGTCTTTTATCTAATGTTAGACCAAGATATTTCGCTTAGTCTTTCCAGGGGATTGTGGAGGAATTTATATTTAAATTTTGTTGAAGTAGTCTGCGTGTTGATGTGTGCCTCGTAAAAAAATATGGCCTCTGATTAGACAACGTTTATTTTCAACTTCCACTTTCTACAATATGTGCTATATGATTTCAAGGCGTTATTTAGTGATCTGTTTATGGTTTTGGGGAATTTGGATGATGATGATATAGCAAAATCGTCTGTATATAGATATTGTTCGCAGTGTAGCATGGTAGGGATATCTGATGTATAAAAGATAAATAGCAGTGGGGATACCGTGCTCCCTTGTTGAACACCAGCGACGGGTACATAGCTTTTTGATTTTACTTGACGAATGCAAACTCTATTTTGTCTATTTTCGAAGAAAGATTTTGTTAGTTTGATCAAATATGAAGGAAATTTGCCAGATATAAGTTTGTTTAGTAATCCTTCATGCCATATGGTATCAAAAGCCTTTTCTCCATCAAGCATAACTAACCCTGTTGATTTTTTTGTTTTTCTATTTACTAGAATATTTTTTGTTAATCTGTGAAACTGATGGGTTGTAGAGAGTGCTGGCTGAAACCCAAATTGATATTTGGAAATTATGTTCTTATTATCTGTATGAGAGCGAATGCGTATTTCTATCAGCTTTTCAAAAATTTTACCCAGGCAACTAAGTAAATTTATAGGCCTAAAACTCTCCGGGTTCGTCAAATCTTTGCCTTGTTTAGGGATTGCAACAATTTTGGATGTTTTCCAAATATTAGGGAAATACCCAAGTTTAAAGCAACTATTGAAAACTATAGTTAAGAAAACTAATGCTTTGTTGGGAAGCCTTTTTAGTGATTTGTTATTGATGCCATCGTATCCAACTGCTTTCTTGAGTTTTAATTTTTTTTACTATTTTTCCGATTTCTTTTGGCTTAACCAGATATAATTCACTCAAGTCTGGTGATTGATGATCCGAGAAATTTTTTTTGTTTATCGATGTTATATTACATTCTACTGGACTTTTTGCCAGATATGTGATTTTGAGAGCACCTTCAAATTGTTGCTTTAGAATTTCGCATTTTTCTGAATTCACAATTATAGTTTGATCATTTACTTTTAACCGAGGGATAGTATTTGTTTTGTTCTTAATTAGGCGAACAAATTTCCATAGCTAGTTTCTATCTTGGATGTTCATATTGATGTCCACAAGTGCATTACTCCACGATTGGTTTCTTATGTAATCTAGGTGATAATTAATATGAGACCCGAGGGTGTAATATGTCTTTTTATATTCCGCGCAAAGCCTATGCCTTTGCCATTTACGTCTATACTTGTTCCGGAGTTTTATTAAATCTAGTACATATTTCGGGATTACTAGGTTAAATTGTTCAGGAGTAACGGTTTGAACGGCTAAATTGTGGCCTGTGGTCAAGACTTCATTGAAATGTGAAATCATTGAATCTATTTCATCAGTACAAAGTACAGTACTATGATTTGTGTCAGATATATTTAAGTTATTATTAATGTATTTCTTGAATAGTGACCAATTTGCTGTTGCATAATTGTATATTTTGTTGGGGGGTCTTAAGATGGGTTTGGAGTTTATAGTTTTAAATAGAACTGGTCAGAGGCTAAATCTGTTAGCGTAATTGGAGCAGTAATTTTATTTAAATTATTAGATATAATTAAGTCCAATGTTGACAGATTTCGACTTGAATCAGCAGAGTAGAAAGTGGGTGTACTTGGGTGATGTATAGTAAAGATACCTCTTTGTATATGATCAAAAAGGATCTTTCCAGCTGAGTTTGTACTAGCGCATTTCCAAACTCTATTTCGAGCATTGAAATCACCACAGATAATAGTGCTAGTTTTATATCTAGTTAAGCTTGTCATATCTGAAACAAAATGTTTCATATTTTTGTTGGAACCTGGATGATAGCAGTAGAGATGTGCACGCTGAGTACCCTACAGCAATGAGAGAAAAAACGAGTGCGATTTACAGGCCAAGGGACTGAGGAGGCCAAGAAATCTTGGGGAAACAACGTGCGACGCCGTGTAAAGACGAGGGGCCGTTGAATGAATGAACCGTTGAATTGTAACAAAACGTAACGCTGGAATGAACCCCCCTCAACTAATTACGTAATATTTTGTTAACCCCTCCCCCCCTAATAACCAGTTAATTTTTTTTATTTTACAAAAAAAAACTACGACATTTTAACTTCCATTTTTATTTTGAACATAATAATGAAAAAAAACACCAAGCTACAGATTTTTAAACGTTTTACTTTTAGATTACAAGTTTTGCCAAACTGGCTGCATATGTTGGTCAATGCTGACGATTGGGATAGCATAATCGTTTACAACGTGTCCCAAATCTTCAACATCTGAACCCAACCATATATCCTCCTGATCCTTGATCGTAATCACCTTCTTTTTACTTTTATTTACGTCGTGTTTGGACACTGACGACGATTCTAACAACCGATCTTTTGTGGAATGAATTTGATTATGTTGGTTTAGCATAACATGTGAAGCAAAATATATTTCTCAAATTTTACAAACTCTGCTTTGTAACGCCTTTTGTAATGAAGGGCAATATAGGTCATATGTTATGGCAGCTCATGTTGATGATGGAAGAGATTTAGGTAGGATTTTTGCAGTGTTAATCGAGCAATTAAGGAAGAGTGAAATAAACGATCCACTCGTTTTGGACAAACTTGGGTACACGACTTTAATCTAATCTGCAGTTTGAATGATGCGAATCGGAGCAGACATAAAATGCGTTGGCATTATATCGAAATAGCTGCTTCTGGATGTGCTGCAACATTTGCGAAGTGCGTACATGTGCTGAACACCATTCTGCATCACAGCTAAGTATGGAATCAAACGATAACTCGGAGGAAGTTTCTTTTTCTCTAATTCCAAATAGTTCGAAGTCTTTCATCAAGATGGGTTCCGTAATGATCATGAGGTAGAACAAGGCCTGACAATTCTCGAGACAATGGCGCCATTCTTCTTTCCACGCGATTAAACGCGCTTCGACCATGTGCATTAGTAGCAAAAAAAAAAACGTCCAACTCGTATTTCCGAAAATAATGGATTGCCACGTCGATTACCTTCCTGTATCGAGGATTTTCGTCAGGTCCTCCGTTTACAATCACTACGTGGATTGGCTTTACGTTTCCTTAGTATTGCATGATATTGTCGTACTCAGGGAGTTCTACTAGTCTTTCATTTGATTTGAGATTGAATATCGCCATTTTTTCATTTTTTATATATTTTTATACATCCTTTTTTTCATATCCGACGATAGCACAACAATTGATGCTAGCACAATTGGTACACTTACCCTATCGCTAACAAACACTCTGTAAAAAATCGTATTACTGACATAAACCGCTAGACAACAACAAGAACAAATAGGCTTGTTTACTGACGCCATGAATAACTTATCAAAACAACTACAAATACAAACAATAATGATACAAAATGAAGAATCTGAGACTAAATCTAAGGAGAAATTTATACTTAATGTATACTGTATAAAGGTGCGAATACAAATCACACAACTAAAATAGGCCCAACCAGTGAGGTCGAAACTATGCAGCAGTGGCAATGATGAATGACGAAAAATAGAATCATCAATAATTTAGCCATCTGAACAACTTATTCTATGTTACGTAACATAAAGTTGAACCCCCCCTTCCCCCTATGTAACAAACCGTAACGTTTGAAGGAACCCCCTCCCCCCCCCTAACACCGTTACGTAATAATTGAATGAACACTTATTTACACGCTCGAATCCTTTCCGTCTCGCATTGTCCTTCATCGCAGCGATCCTGCTCACGCGTTAAGTTAGCGCGGTTGCTGCGCGCTGAGCTAGAGGGGTCGTGGGATGAGAGTTAGAAAATGTTCCCATCTCGTCCTTATCCGCGCAAGGACGCATGCTGTATCAATCTTTGTCTAGCGTTCACACCACCATACCGAGGTCAGCTCAGTCTGCAGAACGCTAAGTCCGGGACGGACGTGTCGTGGGTGTTAGAACATTTTGATCTGTGCGTGTGTACCAACAATGCGCGGAAGTTTGCAAGTGATGCGCATTTGTTTTGTGCTACGTCTGCTAGCAGATGTTGTTTTTTGTGAAGTGGAGGAGATTGTGTGCCTGTGTTTTACCATGCCGTAAATGTGTGGTGTTTGTTTTCTTCCTACACTCCGTGCTTGCTTCGGCAAGCGCATTGATATTGGAGCTAGGAAAAAAACTTTCGGTACATGTTGTGGACAATGCGTCCTTCTTTTTATGCAACTAAACATAGTTGGTGTTTTGTGTTTGGAGTGGAATAGTGTTTATGCGCATTGTGAATCATCTCGTGCATTGATTTTATTGTCAGATAGTGTGAAAATGGACGCGCGCCTGTTTCAGCCAGTGTAGGATCGTGTTGTTTTCGTCCTTCCTTGTGTGCCTGCGTTAACGCAGACACGAACGTTCGTCCGCATCGATGGCGTGTGTGGTGTTTGTGTACAGTGCAGCGTGCGCAGTTAAACGCACACTCAATCACCCTTGCTCCGCCCACACGGACAAATTGAAATAAAAAATAAAGCTCACGGGAGCGAAAACCACGCGCGAGAGCGCGCCTTGCATTTTGAATGGGGAACGGGAGAGGGCGACCGTTCATCGAAACTTAACCATCGAATGAGCCCGTTATTCGATCTGGCGTTCGATGTGGCATCTCACTAATATTGTTACAAAAAAAAGCTCAAATTTTGCCGGACGGGCATAATCGCTTCGCTCGTGGAAACCGCCGATAGCTGACGCACACATTCAACGGCCCCTCGTCTTTACACGGCGTCGCACGTTGTTTCCCCAAGATTTCTTGGCCTCCTCAGCCCCTTGGCCTGTAAATCGCACTCGTTTTTTCTCTCATTGTTTGTAGGGAATGCTATGCTCATCGCTTCTGAATGGTGTTGGGAGAGTTGAGGTCTTCCGTTAAATGTTATCCATAAACGGTCGGAAGGAAAAATTTTACCCAAAACGTCCGATCGCTGCAGCTGGGAGATTCCTTGCATCTCAAATGCAAATTGCTTCGGCAGACACCGGCGCATTTCAAGATGTTTTTGTCTACGCGATTCTTAACTATGTTTGCGATTGCTTTCACCTCCGGGAGTAACGAAGAGTTCAATTTACCCTGTACTCAGTCATCAAGGAATCAGTCCTGTTGACCGATCCTGTGGCCTCTACTTTTTAAAGCATATGTATCGTATGTGTTTTTTAATCCGTTTCAAAGCGTGCAGGTTCGACCGAGGTACTCCGAAGGGAGGGGTGCAACTATTGGTGAATTCTTTTAACTAATTTATTCACACATACAAACAAACACTCTAACTATATGTAACAGCCGGTTCCGGATGGTCTGTCACTACCCGCATGCGTCGCACTGTTCTTCAACACAGGTAGAGCTGTAGCCAGCTGGTCTGGTTATCCGGCGGATGCTGTACTACTGTAGTCCTACCCGTGGGCACCGATTCAAGCTAGCAAACAGAATGAGAACGAAGGTGTAGCCTTGAAAAGGGCTGTTCTTGTCTGTTGAGGCAATGAATTGGGCTGTAGGCGCTGGCTCTTGAAGACTGGTCTGAATGGCAACTCGAATGGATCGCTGATGTGCACTTGATGAACTGAAGTTGCTTTCTGTTTGTTGTTGTTTATTGTTTTTTATAGAGACTTTGAACTGGGCAGCTTCATTCGCCTCTTTACTGTAGGTGATGGTGGTCTAGATGGCTATGCATGGTTATATTTCTTTGCACAGGTTACTGATGCGGAGAAATTTGATGAGTTTGCGTTGGAAGTTGCTTTCCCATCTTCTGGTGAAAAAATGTTGTCCTTTTATACTGTTAATTTGTAATTTTCTGTGGTCAAAATGGATCACGCTCTGGTAGCACTTTCGCGTCTTCTTCTTATTCCATTTGTATGGTTAGTTTTCTGAATATTTTACAGTATGCATTAACTATTACATTTAAACAGATCGAACTTGAAATACGTAAAAGTCAGCAAGTGAGAACAAACCTGTTAACACAACACTGGAACTTACATTTGATTTGTTTGACTGTTTGTACCTGTGTAAAGACGTAAAATGCTTCAACCATCTTCTGGCCATGCCATCACCAATGGCAGCACCAGCGACACCAATGTGGAGTTGAGAGAAAATAATCGGTTTAATGCTGGTCACAGATATCAGTGGTGATCTATTGCATGATCTATCCTTATTGGGACTGAAGGCTGAAGCTGAAGGCTTATGGCCTGTACGGTCAGACTCGTAGGGATGCATATCCTTCCCGTTCCCGAGTTAAGTCTCTTGTGATGTCCAGTTCCTTACGCGAATCTGCTACTTGATCTGTATCAATTCCAAGGAGTCACGCGCAGTGTCCTACGCAATATTTCCAGCGCTATACATTTCACTGTTGTGTGCCAGAAAGAAGCCCACTATTCGAGAAGTGTCAGCATTTTGTACTGGGCAATGAAGGACCAAGAGGAAACAAAAACGTACGGACGGATAAGGGCTGATACGAACAGTTTCGCACTATGCGTGAAAAGCTTAAGTGCATTAAGTGAGCAAAATTACACTCTATAGCGGATCATGGTGTTTGGAAATTAGTTGAAATTAGGTATTGGTATTATTGATGTTCAGAGCCCCTTGCTCCTCGAGACCTCCAGGACCGATTAGTTTGCGTAGTGCGTGATCCGTTTCTGACTGCACTGCATAGTTTCAAATATTTTTTGTTAGCGATGCATTGGTGCAGGCTAATCCACGATCAAAAAGTTGGGTTAAAACAAGGCAAATCGTGTGGAGCTAATGCATTATCACATGGGGTCACACACTAATTCATAGTCACAAAACGCTCAGCTGGACGATTCGCCTATGTGTGACGGAGAAGAAAGACATGTGCAAGGAAGACACATTCATTAAACCCACCTATACTTGCAAGACCGATGTGCACTACGTGTACAAGTGTGCGAGAATGACGGAGGAGAAGTGCAAAGCGTGAGAGAATTCTCTCAAATCGGCCGACCCATCGATGAGTGTTACCATTCCGTGCGGGTGCAAGCAGGAGAGCGGAGATAGCGGTTAGAGCACTTCTGAGTTCTGTATGGCGCTAGGTCTAAATGTTCCCTTTGGGCGACGGAACGAACTCATGGCTCAAGGTACTGAAACAGCGTCCAGTAGTGGCAGCAGTATGTACCAGCAGAAAAGGATAGAAGAATGGTTAATCAACGCCGAAACAACAGCTGAAAACCAAGAAGCAGTGGATGCAGTTCCACTGAAAAGAGAGCCGTTAACCGCACTGTAGGGATCGAGATCCGCGTGATAGAAATGATTCAAAAAATATAAAAGTAACCGCTGATTTGAAGTTCAAAGAGCGAAAAGTAACGGATCGTGGCAGAGATCTACACCTCGAACATAGCGAAAACGGAAGCGAATGACATAGGTAAAGAGAACTGTCATGCAAAAGTCTAGGCAAGAAAAAATCGACAAAGCTACGGGAGGAAGAGGAAGCGTCAGTCTTGTGGTTGATCGCGAGAAGCGTAGACGTTGGACGGAATTATTTGTATCTTGAAACGTTTGTATTAAACAGAATAAATTAAAATATGAGTGAAGATCACGATAAGCACCACAACCATCACACAAACCGACAAAGGCACAATGGGCAGCACGACAGTCAAACCGCATGGGCATCGTTCATTTCCAATTTCAACCGCACTACCAAAATGTGTGGATACAACAATGAC
The DNA here is from genome assembly GCF_943734725.1 of Anopheles marshallii. Lineage (NCBI taxonomy): Eukaryota > Metazoa > Arthropoda > Insecta > Diptera > Culicidae > Anopheles > Anopheles marshallii. The sequence continues at coordinate 42,883,508 of NC_071327.1, forward strand.
GAGAACTTGACACGATTGAACAAATGCTTGGAAGGAAAAGCTCGAGAAACAGTCGAATGTCTTCTTATGCTTACCCGGAAAATGTTCCCATGATAATCGACACCTTACGACTAAAATTCGGACAACATGTACGTATTATTCACGAGCTAACCCGTACAATTTTCTCTCTTCCATGCATTCAAGAAGGAAAATTCGAAGAAGTTGTAGACCTAGCAGTAAAGGTGAGAAACTACTGTGCTACTGTGGAAGTATGTAATCTTAAAGGTTACCAGTATAACGAAACGTTGCTCCACAAGATAGCTAATAAACTCCCTCCTACGCTACAACTACGATGGGCGGAGTTCTCGCTGGAACAAGACGAGGTAACGTTACAGACATTTAGTAGCTGGATAGGACATATCGCGAAAGCGGCCTCCACCATTACACCATTATCAGCCAATAACGTGCGTCCTAGCAATGAACGAAAGGGTCTGAAAGGGTCATTTGTGAACATCCATGCTGAAAAGTCACCTCAAGCATCAACAGCAGTTAAGGCAACTAATACATGTGTGGTTTGCAAAGAGTCATGTGTATCCGTTGACCGATGCAAGCGTTTTGCTGAGTTGAGTGGTGAAGGCAGATGCGCGGTGGTAAAGGAAAAACAGCTCTGTCGGAAATGCCTGCGTCAGCACAAAGGTTTCTGCAAGAAACTAGCGCCATGCGGTGTTGAAGGATGCATCTTTAAACACCACCCACTTCTACACCGGTCGAAACCGCAAATCCAGAATACGGAAGAACGTCAATGCAGCATTCATCATAATAATGAAAGCGATATTCTTTTTAGGGTAATTCCCGTCCGAGTGTACGGACGAAACGTATCTGTCGACACTTACACCTTTATGGACGACGGATCCGAAATCGAGCTGCAGTTAGAAGGTCCTCACAAATCATTATGTCTAAAATGGACGAACCACATACGTCATCACGAAGAAGTCTCCAAAACCGTAAGCATTAAACTATCTGGAACAGGCAATGAAATACACTCCTTACAGACTATTCAAACAGTGAAAGGGCAACTTCCTAAGCAGACTTTAGATATGAATAGTTTAATCAAGAAGTATCTTTACCTGGCCCATACACCACCTCAATCGTATTGTGATGCCGTACCACGCATCCTAATAGGTTTGCCGGTTCATCAGGTTCGTATCGCCAAGGAGGATCAGCAATGTCAGCGATTCCTGTGAAGGCCAGATATATCTCCGAAAGCGCCCGCCGAATACGTTATGTGTGTCATGACATTCGGAGCAGCCTGCTCCCCTTGTACGACACAGTTTATCAAAAACCTGAATGCTAGGCGTTTCGAGAATCAGTACCCAGATGCCACGATGGTTATACTAGAGCAACACTATGTTGATAACATGATAACCAGCGTCGAAAGCGAAGAAGAGGCGATAATACTGGCAAAAGAGGTAAAATACATTCACAGCGAAAGCGGATTCGAAATTCGAAACTGGTTGTCCATTTCGAAGACCGTCTTAAATGAACTGAACGACGATATAAACACAAAAAAAAACATGAATGTTGGCCTACTGCTTCCAACAGAAAAGGTACTCGGAATGTATTGGTATACCCAATCAGACAGCTTTACCTATAAATTGTCGCCGAGATATGATCAAGAAATTCTGAACGGTGAACGAGCTCCAACGAAAAGAGAAGTTCTACGCATGCTGATGATGGTGTATGATCCGTTAGGACTCATTTCGCATGTACTTCTTTCTTTCTTTTAGTTTGTCGGAGGAGAGAATCTTCATAGAGAACCAAGGGCACCATACCCAGGGCACCGCCCGATTCGCCGAAGCGCCTACGGACTCAAAACTCCTCAGGTCTCAGAACCTATGCCGGTTGGTCCATTAAGACATTACGTCAGCAATAGGCCTGCTTGGGTACATTTGTATACTTACACGAAGATGACAAAACCCCCACACATGGCGCCGCATGGTGACACTGGTGAGGTGTCAGGCGTTTGAGATGATCACGGTATCAGCAAGGACAGTTACGCAAGGCAACCATCAGTGCATCAACCTACTCCCCTCGTGTTTGGTATGGTAAGGTCCGCGTATAGACTAGAGGTTGGGGGCTGTCGAGCCCCATGGCCTCAAAGTCACGCTTCAACATACCTACCACACGAGTCTATGCTGCAGTGGCGGGATTGCCAACATGGCGTTCCCCTACAGCGGGCGCATACCACGGTGCCTCTCGCACCGGAAGTATACTTGCCACAGAATACACCAGCCAACTACCACTTGTTGACTTCAAGACGTGCCCATCCGTGATGTGACAACGTCGGCGTTCGAATGCCGGGGGGTGTATTTGTGACCACAACCGTTGCCATCCAACTACTGTGCGAATGGCTAACTGTGAGGACTTTAGGCGGTGGTGAGAAACGACTGTAGCTATCCTATAGAGTATTGGGCCAGCAGTGCTGAGAGTTTGCAGGACTCGTCACTCTCTACAGCGTTTCCGCCATTCGTCTCACCGTTGTTAGCTTTGGTCATTGACACCTATGACCTCCTTCGAAGTATTCACGATAGTAGTTTTCACGCGTTCGCCTCATGGAAATCAAGGTCATTGCTGCTTAGTGAGACTCCGGATAACTAGTCCATATGGAGTTACTGGCTGGCACGTATGCTGGAGATACGGCGCATTGGCACACAGACGGCACCGCACTTATCCCCAATGTTGCATCGGCCTCTAGTGACTGAGGAGGTGGTGCTAAGTCACAGGCATTCAAACAACAAGATACAAGACTCCATGTTTCTGCTCCCGGCTGGAGCTATGATATGGCCGACATAAAAGAGCTGAGCTACGAACTTTTATGTTTTGGCCCGTCTCGTATGGGACACACGGATTTTAGGCTTCTCAGGATTTACATCTGGCTCCTATGCATCTCGCGGCCCCTTTGCAGACACAACGGATTTTAGGCTTGACCTTCCAGTGCGTTTTAAAGTCCACACCTTCCAGTTCCTATACATCTCGCGGCCTGCAGCCCTCTCAATTAGTTAGGAAACACTGAGCTAGTTGGACCCAATGAACCCATATCCAGCAGCGCCACGGGGAGGCTTGAGACAGGACTTGCCGGTGACTACTCGTGTTAGGTATCAGATCGCACGAGCAATTCACCGAGGGAGGTGTTGGCTCACCACCCCTGCCATTTTGCATGTACTTATGTACTTAAAGGTACTTATTCAGGATATATGGCGTACCAATATTGGCTGGGACGATAAAATCGATGGGTCACTCTTAGACAAATGGCAGACCTGGCTCAAAGTATTACCGTCGTTTGAGAGAGTACAGATTCCACGTTACTACAGGATGCTGACTTCAATAAGTTCAGAGAACATCGTGCAAATGCATACCTTTGTAGATGCTAGTGAAAGCGGATTTGCTGCAGCGGTGTATCTGCGGTTCGACGAAAAGAGAAAAATAGAATGTTCTTTGGTCAGTGCAAAGACTCGTGTTGCACCGCTGAAATATTTATCAATACCGAGGGCTGAATTGCAAGCAGGAGTTCTAGGAGTCCGATTAGCGAACAACGTCACAGCATCACTATCGATCAAGATCACTGAACGGTATTTCTGGACAGATTCACGCGACCTTCTTTGCTGGATTAAATCAGACCATCGACGATACTCGTCGTACTTTGCCTGCCGTATTGGAGAAATCCTGGAGAACACTAATGTATCAGAATGGAGATGGGTTCCGACGAAAGATAACGTTACCGATGACGGGACGAAATGGGAACGACTGCCGGATGTATCCAAAACAAGCCGATGGTTCCGAGGGTCATTATTTCTCTATAATTCGAAGTCAGAATGCAGTTCAGAAGGAAACTACGACAGAAGAGCTTCGTTCACACGCTATTCTACATTGCCGAATGTTGACCCCACTTGTAGAGATAAAAAAATTCTCTAGATGGACGAAACTCTACCGTACGATGGCATTTGTCTTCAGAGCAATAAACTGCTTCCAACGAGGTGTGCGGAAAGATAAGAATATCTCCGTTAACGTTACAGGAAAAGGAAAAATACTCCCGCTCGAAAAAGACGAACTGCTACAAGCTCAAAACTGGCTCTATAAAATGGCGCAAACTGAAGATTTTCCAGACGATTACGCGAAGTTAGAGAAACAACAACAGATCGAAGTTTCCAGCAGTCTTCATCGACTTGCACCATTTCTAGACGAGAATGGAACTATGAAAGCACGTGGAAGAATTGACGTCCAAAGGTCCACCGATTTGCATGTTAAGAATGTAGTGATACTTCCTTCGCAACACTACATAACTCAGCTAATTGTTCGACACATCCATCGCAGTTTGCTTCATCGAAGCCACGAAACAGCAATCAACCAGATATGACTGCAGTACTACATACCGGGCATAAGAAAACTTTACAGAAATATGCGTGGAAACTGCCAACGGTGCAAAAATGAAACATGTCAGACGAATCCACCCATGATGGGTGATTTACCTGATGCTCGCTTAGCGGCATTTAACCGCCCATTCTCATACGTAGGCGTCGACTATTTTGGCCCCATGACGGTGTCAGTGGGTCGTCGAAGTGAGAAGCGATGGGGTGTCATCCTAACTTGCTCACGACGCGCGCCGTACGTCTGGAGCTAGTGAATTCACTTACGACTAGTGTTGGGTAAAGTAGCAAACTTCAGTGTGCTGTGCGCACTGTGCGCACAGTGCTCGCCTCAAGCACTGTGAGCACAGTGCTCGCTTTAAGCACTTTGGAACGATGTTCCGTACCATGACTATCAGCCCACTAGTTTTTTGAGAATAACTCAAAAAGTTCAAGAGATACACGAACATGGTGTTGTACAAAGTTGTTCGGAATAAAAAAGTGCGTATTTTCACGCACTACAACACGTGGGGAGTCGTGCCAATTATGGATAAATTTTTGACTTTGCTCTAAAACTTACTATGGATATAATTGCATCCATAGTTAGAAACGAAAGGATCAATTTTGTTTACCGCATTTTATGACGTCACTAATATGTTGTTGGGATTGTTAGAGTTAGTGTTAGATATATTGCGGTGTTAGTGTACGATAGCGTTTGGTACGAATTTGCGAGTGGCCTAATAGTCATGGTACGGAATGTACCATGCATAAAATTATGCAAATAATGTATGAAATGATGCGTTTTTTTATTCCGAACAACTTTGTAGAACAACGTGTTTGTTTTGTTCTTAAACTTTTTGAGTTATTCTAAAATAACTAATGGGCTGATAGTCATGGTACGAACATCGCTCCATAGTGCTTACAGCGAGCACCGTGCTCACAGTGCTTGAGGCGAGCAATGTGCGCACAATGATGGTGATGAGCACTGTGCTGTGCTGTGCGCACAGTAAGGTGTGCTGTGCGCACTGTGCGCACACCTGCACTTTACCCAACACTACTTACGACGAATTCATGTATCATGGCCCTACGGTGTTTCATGGCCAGACGAGGAGTCCCGCACGATATACATAGCGACAAAGGTACAAACTTTCGAGGAGCTTCTAGAGAACTGATAGAGACTCTTAAAAACGTCGATAACAGCAAACCCAAGCGGTCTTTTCGAAGCCAATTCGGAATTAAACGGGACCTTTTTAGGACGTCCTAAATAGGTCCTATTTATACTCTAAAGGACGCAAATTGGACCTGACCCGAAATTTTGCAGTCAGATTTGGCCTAGTCAAAGGGTACACAACCGCGTCGAGTTTTGTTTTATGCAGTCAGTGCGTCGAGTGTTGTGTGTGTATGCAACTTTGGTGAAAATACATTTCGGTCATTTGATCAAATGTGTCATGATGCGCAATAGGCTTTAATGCGCTAAGCAAAAAATAAGTGCGATGTGCATTGAAGATGTAAATATTTCAATGATGCAATGATTTTAGAAGGATGTGTTCAGTAAGGTTTAAGTCAGTGTTTGAGAACAATCTGTGGCGACCAGAGCGTCGTAATTAGCCAAGACACAAAAAAGCGCCACCTAGGTAAAAAAGAGGGTACTAACCAAATTGCTAGTTGGGAAGTTTTGCATGGACAAGACGAATACAATGAGTTCTTTGTTCCTAGGTAAACCCAAACTAACAACCGGTAAAGCTAGAACAATAAGATCCTTGTTTGTAGGAGGAACGAAAGAATAGGCGAACAAACGAAAAACAGACAGGATCAAACACGAATTGTAAGTAGATAGGAAAGTTCAAGACATGGCCAGCACAGTATAAAAGCGGTGGCATGTCCGATCGAAAGTTAGTTATCGCTCCGATCTCCGACGAGGAAGTTCTTCTGCTAGTTATCGCTTCGATCTCCGACGAGGAAGACCTTCTGCGAGTAATCGCTCCGATCTCCGACGAGGAAGACCTTCTGCGAGTTATCGCTCCGATATTCGACAAGAAAATCCTTCTGCTAGTAATCGTGTAGTAGGGAAGCAAAGTTGTCTGGGACCTAACTCCCAGCAGTTGGAAGGAAAAATAAAAATAGGACCCAACTTCGGTTGGACACTCCTAAAAATCCATTTGATTTGTTATTGTCCTACGGTTGAAGCAATGGCAATCAATGATTCGTATACCTTCTAATAAAATGTGAATACAAGAAACAGTACTAGAAACATGTTTTGAATGTCATCATGCAGATAGGTACTGCAGTTGTATTACGATGCAAGGAAGTAAACTATTGATGATATTTGATGATGGATGTCGAATCATCATTCAGGAAAAAGAGACTACTGCAGGTTTAACATGGTTTCTTTCCATTTTACTCCGAACGATATTCGATGACCGATCTGGCTGGTAGCAATTTGCGTACCGTGTTAGTCGTTATTGGTTAAGTCTGAAACAAACGTGTGAAGATGTGTTAGGGTATTTCTGGAATGTTAGGGTATTTCTGGAGTCCTGGTATTTCTGCACCTGCAAAGTTTTTGATTTCCTCTTTGCAAATGTTAAAATTGAGAACGATTTGTTCAGTAGCGATTTCACCTTGAAAAAGTTCAAGGAAGTGGCGAGGATCCCAGATCTATTACAATATAATTCAATTAAAACTTAACTTGAATTTAACTAATTTCATCCAGAATTGTTTCCAAGTTTTCCGTTTAAACTCTAGAACTCTGTATCAGTTTAGTCTGGACATAGCATAGCTTTCACATATAATCATATGTCTAATGCTCGTCGTCGATCAAGACTTGACAGTAGTAGAAGAAGTAATTTTGACGATTTCTCTCCAATCTTTTACGATTTTATTCATTCCAATTCCCCAGAACTCCCCAAAAGTTCTCAGGATACTAATTGTAGACCACTTTTCAGTTAGATCCTCAAAATAGTCACTTTTAGTGACATCTGGAATGAATTGATGGAAATATGTACAAAATATGACATATATGTGGCATCCTTTTTGTCCGGTACTGTAGCGCGGTAACTCAGTACTGAATACACTAATACTTACGTAAAACCGATTACAAATACGCATTATAATACGCTACTAATCAATACTAACATTTACGTTGAACCGATTACGAATACGCATTATAACACGCTACTATCCGATACTAACACTAAAATAACATTATAATTTTATCTTTTAATTAAAGACGAGATCATTCTCATTCGAACTACGAACGCGAATGCATACTGCTATTACAATTTATAAAATCAAGTGGAAAGAACGCTAAAGTGGTGACCCCGACGTGATCTTGGTTTAAAAATCGTTTAATTGTGTTCCGGTACAGTGTTTTACCTCGTAAAATATTTGGTAAATAACGGTAGTTTTTTTTTCGTGTTACGATGATCAACGACGAAAAGATCACAACTCCCTCCGAAGGCACCATCGGGCGTGCAGTACAACCGTTAGCAGCACAGCCGTACATTGAAGAAATAAAAGTTCCGAGACTGAACCCGCCCAGCATGCTCGATACCAACATAGAGACATATTTTCTGTCTCTTGAGTTCTGGTTCGCTGCATCGGGAGTTAGCACCATCCACGATACGCGGCGGTACAATATTGTAATGGCTCAAGTGCCGCCGAATAAGCTCACGGAGATTCGCTCTATTATCGACGGCACACCAGCGACCGACAAATACGCATACATTAAAAAAGGGCTGATTGAATATTTCGCTGGTAGTCAACAACGCCGTCTTCAACGAGTTTTGTCGGAGATGCCTTTAGGAGACCGAAAACCGAGTCAGCTGTTTAGCGAGATGAGACGCGTGGCCGGTAATGCGCTAGGTGAAATGGTGTTGCTCGATTTGTGGGCTGAAAGATTACCACCACACGCACAAGCAGCGGTGATCGCTTCCAGGGGAGACCCTACCGACAAGATCACCATCGCTGACGCCATCGTTGATTCGTTGGGTCTCCGTAGAGTCGACGCCATTGACCACGTGCAGAATATCGCGATGGCGCCGCCACATGTTTAAGAAGAGGTCAGTGATCCGATAAAATGTCTGCAACGTGAAATTGCTGAGTTATCTCGGAAGCTCGAGAAGGTGTTTCCCGGCAACAAACTTGTTCGCGGTCGATCACGTTCCCGCTCTCGCAATGAGTGGCATAATACGCGTCGCGAAAGGAATCCTTTCACTGGACCTTGTTGGTTTCATCGCACATTCGGAAACGACGCTCGAAAGTGCCGCAAACCCTGCACTTCTAATGCACGTGTTTCACCTAACCAACAATGAGGACGCTCTGCTGATTCTGTGGAGGAAAATGGCGAACCATCCAACACAGCAGCAATCTTTCGCCTAAAAACTACGGACTCGACCACTTGCACACACTTTTTGATCGATTCAGGAGCCGATGTGTCCGTAGTGCCACGAGGATTGCACTCAGCAAAAGTGAAGCCAACCGTATTACAATTGTTCGCCGCTAATGGAACACCAATAAAAGTTTACGGAGAGGTCTTGCTTAAGGTGAATCTAGGCCTTCGTCGAGAGTTTCTGTGGAGTTTCCTGATCGCTGACGTCACATCAGGGATAATAGGTGCTGATTTTTTGAGAAATTTCGATTTGCTAATCGATCTCAAGCGAAACCGCCTCATCGACAACACCACCCGCCTTGAAACGATTGGTTCACTCGCAAGTACATGTAAGCATTCCGTGAAAACCTTTAGTAAAATTTCTACATACGCAGATTTGCTCTCGGAATACCCAACCATCACCCGCCTCGCTCCCCCGGGCACGACCAGCCGATCCTCGATTTATCACCGTATCGAAACATCGGGGCAACCTGTGTACGCTCGACCACGCCGCCTACCGCCAGACAAACTAGAAGCTGCTCGCACTGAATTTCAACACCTGATGAAGCTTGGAATTTGTCGTCCGTCTAGTAGCAACTGGGCCAGCCCTCTACACATGGTGAAAAAGGCAGACGGTTCCTGGCGACCATGTGGAGACTACCGTGCACTAAACGCTCAGACTGTGCCGGATCGATACCCCCTGCCGTACCTACAAGACTTCTCATCAATTTTGCATGGAAAAACTATATTTTCAAAAGTTGACTTGCAAAAAGCATTCCACCAGGTTCCGATTCATCCGGAAGACATCCCCAAAACGGCCATCACGACTCCTTTTGGCCTGTTCGAGTTTTCCTTCATGACGTTTGGACTACGGAACGCTGCTCAAACCTTTCAACGTTTGATGCACGAAGTCGTGCGAGGGTTGGACTTCATATTTCCATACATCGATGATCTTTTCATCGCATCGTCATCACCAGCGGAGCACCGGGAACATTTGCGTCTGTTGTTTGAGAGGCTTATACAACACAATTTGGCGATAAACGTCGCAAAATGCGAACTGGGTCGTACAACGCTTGAATTCCTGGGACATTCTGTTTCCGCCGAAGGAATCCGTCCACTTCCAGACCGCGTAGAGGCCGTTAAGAACATCAAGCTTCCATCCACAGTGAAAGAGCTGAAAAGTTTCCTAGCGATGATAAACTTTTATCGACGTTTCATCCCAAACGCGATCCATGCGCAAATCCCGTTGCTGGCGTTGACTCCCGGCAATAAACGCAACGATCGTACGTCGTTGACCTGGACCGTGGAAACAGTAGCCGCGTTTGAACGGTGTAAACAACAACTCGCGGAAGCAACTCTTCTTGCCCACCCCGCCAAATCAGTGGAACTGTCTCTGTGGGTCGATGCTTCGGATGTTGCCGCTGGCGCCGTACTGCACCAAATCGACGATGGAATGGTTCAGCCATTAGGTTTTTTCTCGAAGAAATTCGACAAAACCCAATGTCGATATAGCACGTACGATCGTGAACTCACGGCAATTTTCCTCGGTGTGAGGCATTTCAAATACATGCTGGAAGGAAGAAGTTGCCACATCTACACAGACCATAAGCCGATTACCTACGCTTTTTATCAGAAACTCGACAAAGCATCGGATCGTCAAGCTCGCCAACTGGACTACATTGGGCAGATAACAACCGACATCAGGCACATCGTTGGCAAGGATAATATTGTTGCTGATTTGCTATCTCGAATCGCTGCCATCCAAACTGTACCAACGCTTGATTTCGACGCACTTGCGGATGACCAAACAACTGACGACGAGCTACAAGATATTCAGCAAGGTAAATCTAAATCGTCACTCGATCTAAAGTTTTTTTCAATTCCAGGCAGTACCAAGCAGCTGCTTTGTGATTGTTCGGACGATCGCATTCGTCCCTTTGTAACGAAACGATTTCGGCACGCTGCTCTGCAAGCAACGCACCATCTCTCTCACTCTGGCACCCGAGCAACGGCCAAATTAATGACGGAGCGATTTGTTTGGCCAAGCATCCGCAAGGACAGTATTGCATTCGCCAGAAGCTGCCTACAGTGCCAACGCTCGAAAGTGACGCGCCACACGCAATCGCCTGTATCCCGGTATTCTGCGCCGGACAGTCGATTCGCGCATTTGAACATCGATATCGTAGGACCATTTCCTCCGAGTAGAGGCAACCGTTACTGCCTGACGGTCATCGACAGGTTCACTCGATGGCCGGAAGCTTTTCCCATGCCAGACATGACGGCATCGACAATCGCTGAAGCACTGGTTTCCGGATGGATATCTCGGTTTGGCGTTCCCACCTACATAACATCCGACCAAGGGCGCCAATTCGAGTCGACGCTGTTTGCAGAACTTACTCGTCTGCTCGGATCCAGCCATCTACGCACGACGGCATACCATCCCCAGTCGAATGGTATCATCGAACGATGGCATAGAACCCTTAAGTCGTCCATCCTATGCCACGATCCTGATCACTGGTGCGATCACCTACCAGTGATTTTACTTGGACTGCGGACAACGTACAAGGAAGACATCAAGGCATCGCCTGCCGAGATGGTATACGGTACGACACTCCGTATACCGTCAGAGTTTTTCGTCACCAACTCGGAGAGCACCAACGAAGCTGAATTTGTTGCTCAACTACGAAAGGCAATGCGTGACCTTCGTCCCCAAGAAACCGCTAGACATGGTAAAAGTAGAGTGTTCGTTCATCAGGACCTGCAAACATGCAAGAATGTATTTGTACGCAACGATTCGATTCGTTCCTCGCTATCACCTCCATACGAAGGACCCTTCGAGGTGGTAAGCCGCACCGAAAAATTTTTCAATTTGAACATTCGAGGGCGAACAGTCAACGTTTCAGTGGACCGATTGAAACCAGCATACACACTACAAGAAAATGAATCATCAAATTATTCGCGACCCGACGCCACAACTTCTACGATTTCTCCGACTATAGTCACTCGTTCAGGTAGACGAGTTGTAATCCCTACGAGGTATCATTAGGGACCGTAATTGATGTATCCGTACCGGACAAAAAGGATGCCACATATAAAACACAGGCAGAAATTCGAATGGAAATATCTTGATTCAATTAGAATGTATAAGATGGAACATTGAAATTTCCAAAGTAACCTCAAATTACTGTCTAATTTAAACATCTACATAATTCCTAATTTGCCTAACTCTGGAAAAACATATGCACAAAATGTTCATGAGTTTTCTCGATGTTTTTGTGTGACGTTTGTTTTGAAGTCTGCCGTTCACTTGTTGTGTTTTTCCAAAGCGATCTTTTGACCTGCAGCTTGATCGATAGCTGGCCATAATGCACATCACCGACTGTATGTGGACGAAGGTAGCACAACCCTTTGTATAAGCGCACGCGCGCTCGCCCATCGGCAAAGGAACTATCATTAGAGACCATTTACTTGTGCTGTACCTTCTTTTTGGAAGGAAAAACTCGTCGTCTTCTTCAGGTTTTCTGAGGCACCGATCCAGCGACGAATAGTAGCAGTAGCAGCGAATGGTAGCTTCCAGTTTGATTAGAGCCGCATGATTGAAGTCACAATTCATGGGAATTAGCGTCGTAAATCGCGGCTAAGGTTTCCACATACATGATGCTCCCTGTGCCGCTCACCGCTCACCGCCTGTTTCGCACATAAACGATCAACCGTGCGATCTAGCGATCATCGATGCCCCCTCCCTCCTCTCCGCAGCACGGTGGTTGGGGTTTTGGGGTATATGGACGCGGCACTACGGCGCACGATCTCATGCCAATGATGATGATCAACTCGATCGCGCAAATTGGATGGGCTAAAGTGGCGATCCCTCGTGTACGTTCGCTGCACGGTCCGCGTGTTTTGCATGCTGTTGTGACACGGCACGAGGGTGCGTTCTTATGTTGCATCACAACGGGTTCGGGAAACTTTTCTGCGAGTTCGTTTTGATTGTGCACGGCGCTGCGCTGAAGAAGGGTACTCTGTTGCGCAAACCCCGTGCATCGTAAGGGGAATGGTATGGAGTGTCCAAGTTACTTCCCAATCGCTCGCCATCCGTACCACCGTTGGGTGCACATTGATGGATCGAATTTTCGTACCGTGGTGCAGAGGACAAAACGCACATGCAGCTCGAGAGAGTGGCCGTCGATCATGATGGTATGAAAATGGTGATGTCGTCCCGGTCCCGTTCGGGGGGGTTCCGCTTGCGATGGTGGTGACCCGGATTGTGAGTGAGTAATTTACGATGCAGTTCTGTGCCTGTGGTGTCCCCACGTGGATTGGCACCACTACTCATTCGCACTGCGTGAGCACTGTGAAGCGCCCCGGCAAAACACTTCTGTCTGTGATGCCAATCGAAACGGAAATAAGGTGTCAATGTTGGGATCAACAAATGCACATTCTATCCCCCCCACCCGGGTGTTGACCCATTGATTGGAACCTTAACGCAATCTCACAGTTGGGGGCTAGAGAAATAAAAACACCCACCCGTCCAAACAAGGACCTACTCCAACATACTTCCGCTGGCACATTATTGATTTATCCCCGGTTGTTTCGGGAAGGTGTACCATGAAAAAAAAAATAGCTCCATTTCACAACGCGTCCCTTACTCGTTGTGTTTCCCGCTGGGAAGGAGAGCAAATGGGAGGAATGGCATCTAAACAACCATCTGCTAATCATCAGATGTGAGTTAAACGTGACCCAATCTTGAACCCCTCGAGGACGTCATGGTTTACGTGTGTGTGTGTGTGTGTGTGTGCGTGTATGCGAGGGTTAAAATATTGGAAATGGTTTAGCACAGCCAAGCAGCACACCGGAACGAACAGACAAATTTCAAATTACACCCCTTGTTTCACGAAACGGTGCTTTTAATGATGTCAATGAGTGCATTGCGAAGGTGTGTAATTTTAAATAATATCCTCTAATGTAGCCGAGGGTTCATTAAATGGTGTTGGTGTAGATATCCGTACCATGGAGATGATTGTTTGTTTCATATCAGGTGTGTGGCATAGTGTATGAGTGTGTGGCGAACCGACCACAAACACTACCACAACAACTACTACACACGGCATCAGAGTCAACAGCAACAACACAGCGTCTTCGTAGGAAATTCACCAGCGCATCAATAGCCATCCGAGCATCAATTCCCTGAATTCAGTTCCCCATCCTGCAAGGCGTCAGCGCAAGCAGTTGCGCTGAAGACAATGCACGGGATTGTATTCAGTAAAACAGCACACACACACACGTTCCTGTGCAAAGCAGTTCTGCATACACACATCAGCCAGTCTGCGATCAACTGTCCACGAGCAAGGACTGCTCTCCCGGATGCGTTCAGTGATTATACCGCGAATATAAAGTTACACTAATTCCATGTTACACAGTGCTAATATCCTACCAAATAAATATATGCTAGCCTACAAAACACTGAAACATACATTGGCTACAGTGGTTGGAACCCCGACGTGATCCAACGCACAACATTGGTGACCCCTAACAAACTGTGTCAATGATAACTGACGCAGAATAGCTGTGATCCCCAACAAACAATATTTGGGAACCAAAGTACAATAGTGGTGATCCTGTGTACCATATTAGTGTTAGTATACTGCGCCCCAAGCTCTAAACCCAATACAATAGTGGTGATCCTGTGTACCATATTAGTGTTAGTGTACTGCGCCCCAAGCTATAAACCCGTGTATCGCGTTCCACGAACCAACTCGCGTACCGCGTCTTGCGCCCGACAAACACAATCGCGTAGTGTAAAAATGAATCCGTAAAGTGAATCGAAAAGCCTAGGTGCTTCCCCGCAGCTACAGTTGTTAAAGACAATCTATCAGGAATTCCAAGCTACCCCATCCACTGAACAACAAACATCGTTGGAATCGCAAATCGCCGCATTAAACAAGAAATTCGACCATTTTCTGCGCGAACAGCATCGGCGTCGATCCAATCATCGTGATAGTCATCCGGGGAGACTCAACCATCGTAATCGCAAACAGTCCAAACAGCGTGGTCCATCCATCTGCTATTACCATCGACGCTATTGTAATTCTGCCCAAAAATGTGAAAATCAACATAGTCCAAACAAAGTATGTCATTTCACTCCGGTTCCAAAATTACTAAGTGGTGCGCAGTCTACCTGCACTAAACTTACACAGATTAACCGTATTCATATTCTGGACCAAGTTTCACATCAAAACTTCTTGATCGACACAGGAGCAGACGTTTCCGTTATTCCGCCAACACTAGAAGAACGCGATAATCCTTCATCAGAACACCTTTTCGCAGCAAACGGAACTAAAATAGCTACATTTGGCACTAAACGTCTAACACTCAACATAGGCTTGCGTCGTCCATTCACCTGGTTATTCACTATAGCAGATGTAAAATCACCCATCGTCGGTGCAGATTTTTTAAGTCATCACGACGTGTTGGTAGATATACGACGAAACAAAATCATCGATAACACCACACGATTGGTAATAACAAACATCAGCAGCGTTTCAGAGCCAGTCATCAAATCGTATGATTCAACATCTCCATTTGCGGAAATATTAAGTGAGTACAAAGACATTACCATACTTAACATAAATCGCAAACAGACAAAAGCAAAAACAGTTCACCAAATCATCACTACTGGCCAACCCGTTTTCTGTCGTCCACGTCGCTTACCCATTGATAAGCTGGAAGCAGCGAAAGCTGAATTTAGATTCTTAATGGAACAAGAAATCTGCCAACCATCAAAAAGTTCTTGGGCCAGTCCTCTACACCTGGTCAAGAAGGCTGATGGAACATTTCGTCCCTGCGGTGATTACAGGAATTTAAACGCTATAACAGTACCCGACCGGTACCCAATTCCTCATATTCAGGATTTTTCAAACATTCTCCACAACAAGACAATATTCTCCTGCATCGATTTGCAACGCGCTTATCACCAGATTCCAGTCGCACATTAGGATATTCCAAAAACCGCTATCACCACACCATTCGGATTGTTCGAATTTAAATTCATGACGTTCAGACTCCGAAATGCAGGCCAGACACTTCAGCGACATCAAACCTGCGGAAGCAATCAAACCCTCAAAAAGCAAGGTAGAAGCCATATTAAACTTCTCACAACCGACAACAGCCAAGCAGTTAAAACGATTTCTGGGAACCGTAAACTTCTATCGTCGTTTCATACCGCACGCAGCGAAAAATCAACAACTCCTCCAAAACATGATGCAAGGCAATGTTCGCAATGACAACATTGCATTGACATGGGACGAAGCCACAACGGAAGCTTTCCGCCAATGCAAGCAAGATTTAGCTAATGCAACTCTACTCGCTCACCCTTGTGCGGATGCCAAATTAGCGTTGGAAGTAGACGCATCTGGCAACGCAATCGGAGCCGTATTGCATCAAATCTGGAAAAACGAACGTCAACCACTGGCGTACTTCTCTCGCAAGCTGAGCTCAAGTAAACAGAAAGCTAGCACCTACGATCGAGAACTTCTGGCAATATACGAAGCTGTGAAATATTTCAAAGATCATCTCATTGGTCGTGAGTTCTGCATTTTTACCGACCATAAACCACTAGTTACAGCTTTTCAACAGCGTCCCGAACGTGCAAATCCAACACAGCAACGTCACCTAAGCTTCATCAGTGAATACACCACGGCCATCAGACACATATCCGGAGCAAAGAATCAAGTAGCAAACATGTTAAGTCGTTTAGAATCCATCGAAAGTGAGCCAATAGATTTCGAAGACCTAGCAGTAAAACAACGAACAGATCCGGAATTACAACTTCTTTTATCAGACCCGAACACCTCGCTTTGCTTGAAAACATTTCAAACACATCTAACATCGACACCAATCTTCTGCGACATATCCACCCAGAAGATCAGACCTTTTATTCCAAAAGAGTTTCGCAAGCAGATCATATCAAAGTTCCATGGCACATCTCATCCTGGCATTCGATCGACAACAAAACTCGTATCCGACTCATACGTGTGGCCAGCAATACGGCGTATTTGCAAACATTTTGTAACGCACTGTATTCCATGCCAAAAATCGAAGATAATTCGTCATAACAGAACACCGATCGAACACATAACCGTGCCAGACAACAGATTCGCACACATCCACATGGATATTATTGGACCTATGCCACCATCTGAAGGGAATCAATATTGTCTCACCATAATAGACAAATTCACCCGATGGCCCGAGGCTATGCCAATTCCAAACATCACTGCCGAAACAGTAGCGAAAGCATTTGTCAACGGTTGGATCGCCAGATTTGGCGTACCAAGCAATGTAACAACCGACTTAGGCAGACAGTTCGAATCCGAACTCTTCAGAGAGCTACTTAATCTTCTCGGCATTAACCATTTGCGTACTACACCTTACCATCCTCAAGCCAATGGACATGTAGAACGCATGCATCGTCAGCTAAAAACCGCATTGAAATGCCACAACACCTCCAGTTGGACATCAGCATTACCGATCGTGCTACTCGGAATGCGCACTTCATGTAAAGAAGACATAGGAGCATCGGTAGCTGAACTAACCTACGGTACATCGCTTAGACTACTAGGGGAATTCTTTGCCACCAACGAAAACTCCAGCACCAAGCCTACAACAGATTTCGTTGAAAACCTAAAAAAAACAATGGCAAAGCTAAAACCAACTTCCACCTGTCATCATTCCACACAGCGACCGTTTGTTCAGAAAACATTGGAATCCTGCACACATGTCTTTATTCGAACTGGAACAATTAAACCACCTTTAACTCCACCCTACGACGGACCCTACCGCGTCATAAGGCGAAAAAAGAAATACTTCATAGTAGACATCAACGGTAAAAAGTCATCCATCTCTATCGACCGTCTAAAAGCAGCATTTGTACATAACGAACAACAACAAATTCATCCTGATCCATCATCGGAACCACGTACAACTCGTACCACAACATCATCAGGACGTCACGTGAAAATCCCAGTCCGGTTCTTAAAAACATAGGGGGGAGTACTATGGCGAACCGACCACAAACACTACCACAACAACTACCACACACGGCATCAGAGTCAACAGTAACAACACAGCGTCTTCGTAGGAAATTCACCAGCGCATCAATAGCCATCCGAGCAGCAATTCCCTGAATTCAGTTTCCCATCCTGCAAGGCGTCAGCGCAAGCAGTTGCGCTGAAGACAATGCACGGGATTGTATTCAGTAAAACAGCACACACACACACGTTCCTGTGCAAAGCAGTTCTGCATACACACATCAGCCAGTCTGCGATCAACTGCCCACGAGCAAGGACTGCTCTCCCGGATGCGTTCAGTGATTATACCGCGAATATAAAGTTACACTAATTCCATGTTACACAGTGCTAATATCCTACCAAATAAATATATGCTAGCCTACAAAACACTGAAACATACATTGGCTACAAGTGCATTAAATGTCATTGTACGCTGATTGTCTGACATTCAAACTGTGCTCAAGTTGAATTATGTATGAGACAGGGCGTTATTGGGAATTTGCAATTAAATTCTATTGCTCCAAATTGGTAAAAAGATTAATTGCATTCATGCGCATAAGGTTCAGTACCGCACAAAGAAGGTCAAGATGGATCATGGAGTTAGTTTTCGCAGATGTTAATAAATCGTGTATCGAGAGTACACTATTACAGCTAGTATGTTCGGATTCCGAACCAAGTTTTGTTTGTTCTCATGAAGCCTTTGGGTGTCACCATATACCATGTTCGTTTTCTTTCCTTTCGTGAAATCATAACAGGAAGTGATTATGGGTGAGGGGCATAGACAGGAGCATGTTGGTGTACCTTTCATCGGCACAGAAGGATTTAGTAGTTTTAAACATGTTTTATATATTTTGCATAGATAGCTTGATGGATCTGTTCTGAATAAAGTCTGTCTGACAAAAAATTGACTGGATTAAAAAGGACAACCTTAACGTATTGCTGGAAAGCGTAATGTTTACAAAAGCCTGTAGCTTTTCATGTAGCGCTACAAGTCTATGAACCAATTTGCGCCGTCTTGCTAGCGATGCAAAGTCCGATTAAAAAGTCAGTATCAGTCTATGGATAGTCTTTTGCGTTGGCGATCAACTGTCTCTACGTGTTGGATAGATCATCCGTCTGAGGTTAGGGTGTAAAAAGTTATGCTCATCGCTTGTGAGCGCTGTTTGGAGATATCATTATTCTCTGTAAAATGTTATCCTTTTACAGACCCAAACCTTCAGTCACTGCTTGAGAGAGCTACCTATTTGCGCACATCCGATTGGCCTGAGCAGAACCTAATGCATAATAAAGTTTGCAAAGAGACTGAGTCCTTCAACCTCCAGAAAGAACGGAGGGATCACTTTGATTTCGATTGTCATCTTTAACTGTTGCTAACAGTTCTAACATAACTTCGATAGCAGTTGCCTAACAAATTAGCTGATAACGTGGAAAAAATCTTAATCTAAACACCATCTGAATCTGAGCCACAACAGAAGAAACAAGACTGGAATCAAACACTTGTGGCAAGGAACTCGTAAATTGCTTATCCTGTTGTAGCATTTACCGTTACAATTGCACGGATGGCATATTTACAATTATCATGACAAACAAAACTAATTCGTCACAACATATGACCAGACAAACAACAAACAAACCACAAAACATCACACGTGAATCTACAAAAGATTTCAGTAATTATAATTGTACCAATGGAATGACCGGTAAAGTACCAAACATCCTCTGGGATAGTGTTATGGATATTAAAATATATAGAGCGAGCGAAATACATGCGTGCATTGAGCGAACAAAACAGCTCTGCAATGTTTAAAATGAGTTTTTTTCCATGAATCCCTCTGTGCAAAGTAAAGTCACGAT
Source organism: Anopheles marshallii (assembly GCF_943734725.1). NCBI lineage: Eukaryota > Metazoa > Arthropoda > Insecta > Diptera > Culicidae > Anopheles > Anopheles marshallii. The sequence continues at coordinate 42,903,175 of NC_071327.1, forward strand.
CAAAAAGTGAGGTTAAAACCGAAGGATTTTTGCAGCAGTGGGCTGTGTGTGTACGTTTGTTGACGTTTGTGTATGCCTGCAACGGACACAACCGAGAAGGAATAATTTCGAAGAAGCGAACAGCACGAGAAATTTCGCTCCGATCGAGAGAGCTTTCGAGGGGGGGTTCGATTCGGCGAGAGTGCAAGCAGGAGCGAAATAGCTGTTAGAGCGAGCACTTTCTGATTTTGTATGGAAAAGGTCCAATTGCTCTCCCTGGGGTACACGCGATTGATAATCGCACTTTAATCTGTTTCACTAAAATCAATCGCATAAACTACACGTTTTGCTATTTAAAAAAAAACAGTATAGCCACGAAACAATACCGCACGGTATAGCCACGAAACAATACCGCAAACATTTGATACTGCGTTGCAAAAAACAAAACAAACAAAATGGTTGATAGCTTAGAGGGTCAACGATGACGAAGGAGAATGAAAAAAACGATGAGTAAGCTAGAACAAACGTTCATCCCGGTCGCAGTTGTGCCCAACACCTTCACACGTCGCATGCTTTTCCACAGTCCGCATGCCACTTCCCCATGCAGCGCCCAGACCTTATCGTACTGAGACCCCAAAAGTTCACTCGAAATGACTTCGAATGCTGGTTGGGATTGTGCAACTTTCGGGTTTTGTCGCAAACTTTGCTCCTTGGGTCTTTATGTTCCCAGAGGCAATCTGGCACAAAAGTCTAATTGAAATGCGCGTAGCCGCCACCGGCCTGGCATAGCAGCATATGTGCCAAAATCTAGGTTAGTAAACAAATTTTCATATGATATGATCAGGCAGGTACTGGTGTTGGTTCAAGTCGAGCCGGCACTACAACCACTGGGGACTCGCGGTGGCTTCATTTTATTTTGCTTTCTTTTTTTTCGTAAAAATTTGACCGATGACAGTTCTTTGATCACACCACTAGCGACACAGTTTGCCAGTTTGTGATTCAGGGGGCAGCTTCATGTCCTTGACCACCACGTGGCGCTACTGTTTTAGCCTTTTGGGTAGCTTCATACCATCATCCACTTGGTGTCGCCACTGTTCCCTTGCTAGGAACGCCGTAATCAAAATAGATGCAAATAAATCATGCTTTTGCGACCGATTTCCACCACCCAGGCTTTACGAACATTATTTTGATAATTTTTTTGGTCACTACTGTGAGTTGCATGGCCGTATTCGACAAAAAATACATTTTTTAATCCATCCGAGAACCTTACAATCCAAATAAAACAAAGCCATAGCTAGAACCATCGCCAAAAATAGCGTGTTTTCATCCAATTTTTTCTACCTGACATCCAAATGTTTGATATAATTGTTCAGTACATATCCCTAAATATTTCCTCTTAAAAGAAAAAGGTTTTTACTCTTCATAACTTTAATAATTAGCAGCCAAACAATCAACGCAATCATTCTGCAAGCGCTGCAAACATTTGTAAGGTTTTTCCTAACTCAAAGCACTGCGCTATCAAGGACGCTTATAGAGCGTGCCGCGCCAGTGGGCGGTCTATACACCACAGCTACGCTTTGTTCATATAGGTGCTTTGCATCTTTCTCCTCACAAGAACAAATGGCTCTAGTGGTAGAGCAAGGGCGTACGGCAGGTGACCACCTGCAACATTTTGGATCACATTTAAAGCAATGTGATCATCACAATTGCATGCAACCGTGACCCTCACAGTTGCGTTTAAAAAACAGGCCTTTGTGATCGAAGATCGATGTCATCGGTCAAAATTTTGCGAAAAAAGCAACTCCTCTAGACTCGGAGGATGGAGGACGGATTGTTCACGGGTTTCTCGGAGGAGAGTCTGACAACGGCGGTCATCGATAGGTCGCCAGCGTTAAAAGGACTTCAGCATAGCCCGGAGGGGTAACTGAAGCAAAAGTTTCGAAATGACTAGGCGAACAATTTGAAATCGGGAGCATTTATTATGAAAATGATAGACACGAAGATAGCAGAGCATGATGTGATTGTGCGATGCTTGAAGCGTCAGGAGGTTTTTTTGGAAAATTACTTGACGAGTGACACCAAATTCGTGGTGTCGGTATACGGTGTTAATCTCGGAGTTCGAGGAATTTCTGAAGCGCACTTCCAATGAACCTCGGTCAGTAACGGACATTGTGAAGGATGACAAAAGTGTTAAGATAGCTGAATTTTCGGGACGAATGGTTGCCATTCCATAGTATGTACGTAACCACAGTGCACGAAAACAATACTATCTCGGACTCACAAATGATTATGTATTTGAAGCGTGCACTCAAAGGAGAAGCATTACGCGTAGTTGATGGAACGCGCTCACAAGCAGATACACGAATGAGTATTTGTTAAAGAAACGATACGTAAATGAGCTTTTAAACATGCCAAAGATGAAAGTTCGAGGAACGAAGAAAATACACAATTCAATATGGATATAGAATGGATCAGCTAGGTGAAAAACGCTAGTGGTTTGGGGCATGCTTTTGTCACAATTGTTGCAGTCGAAGCTGGACGATGACACACAGATAAAATGGGAACGGTATGTAGAGACCGTTTGTAGAGTTTGTAGGAACCAGCACCGTTGAAGAAAATTAGTTTTGCCAGGCTGGAGCTGTGTGGTGTAGTATTGATCACCAGGTTAAGAGGATGTGTTGGTAAGACGTCAAAATTGGACGAAGCGGAAACATTTATGTGGACTGATTTTACTATAGTTTTGCATTGATTGCGTTCCCCTTCGTATATCTGTGCAACATTTATTGCAAATAGACTATCGATGGTCCAAGAGCTCGGTAAGGGTTACAGATGGTTGCATGTGAAAGGTAGTGAAAATCCATCTCGAGGAGCCCTACAGAAGGAATTACTTGTTAATAAGCTATGGTTTCATGGTCCTTGTTGGCTGAAAAAATCTGAGGACAAATGGAATCTATTAAAAGTAGTAGATCCTGTCAAGGATCAATTCAAGTATTCAATCCTGGTGCGATATACTGTAGTAAGTTATAACGTGTAAACCCGACTTTAGGTATAAGCGAACTATGTATATATTTGGTTGTATTGAATAAACGAGTTAGTTGTCTGCTAGTTGTCTCTCGAGTCGGTACTATTCATTTAGACAATGTACATATCACAACAGGTTATGGGCCCAGGCACCATGGAGAAAGTCATTCTCGGAATACCGCGGTTTAACGGTGATGGAAACTTTACAAACGACGAAACAAGGATTACAAACGTAAAGGTTTTACGGGAAAATGCCATAAGTGTGGAAAAATAGGACACATGAAAAAGGACTGCCGTACGTCGACGAACATTAGAACAGACAAAAGAAAAAGTGAAAAGCATAATGAAACATGTTTCATGAGTGCAACAACAACCACTTCGGTTATGTGTGGATCAACAACATGAATCGTTGATTCGGGTGCTTTAGAGCACATCACAAATAATATGATTATGTTTTCAAGTTTAGAAAATATTGAAAAACCTTTGAAGATTGCGGTAGCAAAGGAAGGTGCGGAAATCACAGCTACACATAGAGGTGATATTAAACATTTGAAATGTTTGAAAAGTGAAAAAGCTGGCCTAATCACTCTACAAAACGTGTTGTACATTCCGGATGCAAGAGTGAATTTATTGTCCGTTCGAAAAATGGAAGAGGCTGGTTTAAAAATTATTTTTATGGGTGGAAATGTCAGAGTATTCAAAAACTCAGAATTGTTGCTAGCCGGTGAAAGATGTGATAAGCTTTATACAGTTGAACTTTACCGTGAAAAAGTGGAAACAGGAACAGATTTATTATTCAGTGGAAAAATACCAAAGGAACAAGATCTGTGGCATCGAAGGTATGGACATCTAAGTTCAACAAACCTTCAAATGCTGGTCAAGAACAATTTGGTGTTAGGACTACCGATGAATGCTTTTCCTGGTAAAATGGACAAAGTATGTGAAACATGTGTCACAGGCAAGCAAACAAGGGTTATTGTTCGCAGAAAGGAAGACAATCCTCGCAAGTTATAGAAATTATACACTCGGACGTGTGCGGTCCGATGCCAAACAATGGAGTGAGCGGTGAGAGATATTTTGTATCCTTTATCGACGATTGGAGCAAATTCACCGTTGTGTTTTTGATGAAAACAAAAAACGAGGTTTATCGGAAGTTCCGTGAATACGAAGCGGTGGTATGTGCTAAGTTTGGAAGGCGTATTTCCAAACTTAAATGTGACTCACAAATGATTATGTATTTGAAGCGTGCACTCAAAGGAGAAGCATTACGCGTAGTTGATGGAACGCGCTCACAAGCAGATACACGAATGAGTATTTGTTAAAGAAACGATACGTAAATGAGCTTTTAAACATGCCAAAGATGAAAGTTCGAGGAACGAAGAAAATACACAATTCAATATGGATATAGAATGGATCAGCTAGGTGAAAAACGCTAGTGGTTTGGGGCATGCTTTTGTCACAATTGTTGCAGTCGAAGCTGGACGATGACACACAGATAAAATGGGAACGGTTTGTAGAGACCGTTTGTAGAGTTTGTAGGAACCAGCACCGTTGAAGAAAATTAGTTTTGCCAGGCTGGAGCTGTGTGGTGTAGTATTGATCACCAGGTTAAGAGGATGTGTTGGTAAGACGTCAAAATTGGACGAAGCGGAAACATTTATGTGGACTGATTTTACTATAGTTTTGCATTGATTGCGTTCCCCTTCGTATATCTGTGCAACATTTATTGCAAATAGACTATCGATGGTCCAAGAGCTCGGTAAGGGTTACAGATGGTTGCATGTGAAAGGTAGTGAAAATCCATCTCGAGGAGCCCTACAGAAGGAATTACTTGTTAATAAGCTATGGTTTCATGGTCCTTGTTGGCTGAAAAAATCTGAGGACAAATGGAATCTATTAAAAGTAGTAGATCCTGTCAAGGATCAATTCAAGTATTCAATCCTGGTGCGATATACTGTAGTAAGTTCTAACGTGTAAACGCGACTTTAGGTATAAGCGAACTATGTATATATTTGGTTGTATTGAATAAACGAGTTAGTTGTCTGCTAGTTGTCTCTCGAGTCGGTACTATTCATTTAGACAATGTACATATCACAACAGGTTATGGGCCCAGGCACCATGGAGAAAGTCATTCTCGGAATACCGCGGTTTAACGGTGATGGAAACTTTGACAATTGGAGTTTCCGTATAAAAATGGTGCTGGATGCGGAAAGTGTGTTGCACATGCTTACCGATGAAGTTCCTGAGGACACAAAACTCAAGGAGAAATTCGATCTTGCTGATTGAAAAGCAAAGTGCCTGTTAGTGGGGTTTCTAGCTGATCAATGTTTAGAAACAGTGCGCGATGCGGAAACCGCGAAGCAAATGTGGAATTGTTTAAACGAAGTGTACGCGAATAAATGTGTAACAAGTCGTACAATTTTGAGGAAATTGTACTTGGCACTACCCAAGATGCACGAAGGTGATTCCATGCGTGCGCATATTAATGCTTTCGAAGACATAGTGCGGCAGCTCCGGACGGCTGGTTCAAATGTAATAGAAGGGGAAGTAATTTCCAAATTTTTTCTAAGTTTACCCGATTCATATGACCCGCTGGTCACGGCGCTTGAAAACCTCCCAGAAGAGGAATTAAGTATGGAATTAGTAAAGCAACGTTTCTTAGCGGAAGAAAGTAAAAGAAGTGAACGCGTAAAAGACAGTGGTACACCAGCGGCCTTTGTAGGGCACAAGGATTACAAACGTAAAGGTGTTACGGGAAAATGCCATAAGTGTGGAAAAGTAGGACACATGAAAAAGGACTGCCGTACGTCGACGAACATTAGAACAGACAAAAGAAAAAGTGAAAAGCATAATGAAACATGTTTCATGAGTGCAACAACAACCACTTCGGTTATGTGTGGATCAACAACATGAATCGTTGATTCGGGTGCTTTAGAGCACATCACAAATAATATGATTATGTTTTCAAGTTTAGAAAATATTGAAAAACCTTTGAAGATTGCGGTAGCAAAGGAAGGTGCGGAAATCACAGCTACACATAGAGGTGATATTAAACATTTGAAATGTTTGAAAAGTGAAAAAGCTGGCCTAATCACTCTACAAAACGTGTTGTACATTCCGGATGCAAGAGTGAATTTATTGTCCGTTCGAAAAATGGAAGAGGCTGGTTTAAAAATTATTTTTATGGGTGGAAATGTCAGAGTATTCAAAAACTCAGAATTGTTGCTAGCCGGTGAAAGATGTGATAAGCTTTATACAGTTGAACTTTACCGTGAAAAAGTGGAAACAGGAACAGATTTATTATTCAGTGGAAAAATACCAAAGGAACAAGATCTGTGGCATCGAAGGTATGGACATCTAAGTTCAACAAACCTTCAAATGCTGGTCAAGAACAATTTGGTGTTAGGACTACCGATGAATGCTTTTCCTGGTAAAATGGACAAAGTATGTGAAACATGTGTCACAGGCAAGCAAACAAGGGTTATTGTTCGCAGAAAGGAAGACAATCCTCGCAAGTTATAGAAATTATACACTCGGACGTGTGCGGTCCGATGCCAAACAATGGAGTGAGCGGTGAGAGATATTTTGTATCCTTTATCGACGATTGGAGCAAATTCACCGTTGTGTTGTTGATGAAAACAAAAAACGAGGTTTATCGGAAGTTCCGTGAATACGAAGCGGTGGTATGTGCTAAGTTTGGAAGGCGTATTTCCAAACTTAAATGTGACAACGGTGGTGAGTACAAAAACCACGAATTTCAAATGTATTGCAAGCAAAGAGGCATACAAATGGAATGGACAAATGCATACACACCCGAACAAAATGGAACAAGTGAGCGGATGAATAAAACGCTTGTTGAGAAAGCAATGCAGCGTGCAGGAACAGCGTGCTGGAAGACAAAGGAGTCGAAGAAAAGCTGTGGGGTCCTGCAATAGAAACTGCTGCCTATTTGGTGAACAGGAGTCCGGCTGCTTCTCTTGGAAAAACTCCATATGAGGTATGGAATGAGCGAAAACCAAACGTGCGGAACTTCAAGGTTTTTGGAACAAATGCTTTTGTACACATCCTCAAACAATTTCGAGGTAAGTTCGAAGTTAAATCTTGGAAAGGGATTTTTGTTGGATATACTGCAAACGGCTATAGGATTTGGAATCCTGAGAGAAATTGCATCAGCGCTTCTCGCGATGTGATTTTTGATGAAAAAGAAGTTTCCGGTATGAAAAACAGTGTAGTGATTTTGCCAAATGAAGATAGTTCCAATAATTTGCAAGAAAAAGAGCAATTAGAAGAGCAAAGCATTCCACAGTTAGAAGTAAAAGAAGATTCCGATGATATAAGTTTCAACAGTGCAAGAGATACATCATTAAGTGATTGTGAAGAAACATTAGTAGAAGAAGGGACTTCTCAACGCGAAAGAAAAACGCCAAAATGGCACGAAGATTACGACATGAATTATGCTGGCTATGCATTAAACGCATTAAGTTTTGTCGATGACATTCCATGCTCGATTAACGAATTAAGTCAAAGATCTGATTGGTGACAATGGCAATCTACCATGGATAGAGAAATGCAATCCATGAAAAAGAACAATAGCTGGACACTTATGGAACTTCCTAAAGGTAGAAAAGTTATCACCTGTAAATGGGTTTTCAAGATAAAACGTGGGGATAACAAAGACATCTATAAAGCCAGATTAGTTGCCAGGGGTTTTCTCAAAAACTAGGTATAGATTATACTGAAACTTATGCTCCTGTGGCCAAACTAGATACACTACGAATAGTTCTTGCATTGGCAAATGAAGAAAGATTGCACATCCATCAGATGGATATAAAAACTGCATTTCTAAATGGTGATTTATGCGAAGAAACTATATGGAACAGCCTGAGGGCTATGCAGAAGAAAAGGGACTAGTTTGTCGGTTGAATCGTTCAATATACGGATTGAAACAAGCCTCGCATGCATGGAATGAAAAGTTTCATAATTTCATATCAAGTATTGGATTTACACGAAGCTCGAATGATATGTGTCTGTATACACAACAAAAAGGAACGGAAAAGATAATACTTGTTTTGTATGTCGACGATATTTTAATAGTGAGTTCTTCGTTGACGAAATTGGAAATTATCAAACAAAAATGTGCTGAAAAATTTGAGACCGATGATGGTCAAGATATTTTTAGGAATGAAAATCGAACGCGACATTAATAGGGGAATAATGGAAATTAGCCAAAAAGATTATTTCGAAAAATTGTTAAATCGATTCAATATGACTGAATGCAAGCCTATATCAACACCTATTGAGATTCGTTTAAAACTAAGTAAAGGAAATGAAGCACAAAGAACATCTAAACCGTATCGTGAATTAGTAGGATGTCTTACGTATGCGTCTGTTACAACAAGACCCGATATATCAGCGGCAGTTCATTTCTTCAGCCAGTTTCAATCTTGTCCAAATGAAGAACATTGGATTCATCTTAAGCGTGTATTGAGATACAATAAGGGCAGTTTGAAAGTTAAATTGTGGTATAAAGCTGACAGAAAAGAATCAATCTTACACGTATTTTGTGATGCGGATTGGGCAAACGATATATTCGATCGGTGTTCGATATCTGGTTATATAGTGAAACTTTATGGTAATACTGCTGGATGGCTGACAAGAAAACAACAAAGTGTTTCGTTGTCATCAACTGAAGCAGAGTTGAATGCATTATGTACGGCAGCATGTCACACAATCTGGTTGTTGCGTTTATTGAAAGATTTGTGGATTACCATAATAGATCCAATACCTCTGTATGAAGATAACCAATCTACAATAAAGATTGTTTTGGAAGATTGGATTCAAGAGATATTAAAAGAATGAAGCATGTAGACACGAAATATCATTTCAAAAGAGAGCAAATTCAACAAAAACGGATCGATGTTCAGTTTATGCCGTCATCAATGCAACAAGCCGATATTATGACAAAGGGTCTACCATCAAAAACATTCGAAGAATTTTGTGGAAAGTTAGGATTGCAGAAAGAAATACAAAATGTTTAGGTAGTATACATGAATTGTGCGAGGGTGTCAAGGATCAATTCGAGTATTCAATCCTGGTGCGATATACTGTAGTAAGTTCTAACGTGTAAACGCGACTTTAGGTATAAGCGAACTATGTATATATTTGGTTGTATTGAATAAACGAGTTAGTTGTCTGCTAGTTGTCTCTCGAGTCGGTACTATTCATTTACACAATGTACAAATCACAACAGATCCTGCCGAAGACGTGGATCTTGAAAGAAAGCAAAGGGTGCTAGTGGTGGCAAGAATACGCGAAGGAATGGTCTGAGAAGTATTCTAAGTTTTGGAAGTGAGTTAAAGTGATAGGATATTGTCTCAAATTCATTAAACGTTGCAAGCAGTCAAGCCATAAATGTGAAAACATTTGTTGGTCCATCGAAGAGATTGCGACAGCTAATACTAGTAAGTGCTAGTAAGGATGTTCCAACAAGACAATTTTGCAGCCGAAGTGAAAGAGCTATCTAAGAATCGTGCCATCCCACCAAGTTTTAAGCTGAGGAAATTAGTAACATTTTTGGACGAAGATGCATTATTGCGTGTTGGTGGACGTTTGGTTTAACTTGCTATGCCATATGCCGAAAAACATCCGTTAATCTTGCCGTGTAACGCAAACCTAACCAAGCTGATTGCGCATATGTATCATCTACGAGCAATGCATGGAGGACCGAGAGCAACCTTGGGAGCTATGCGACGAGAATATTGGCCGTTGAATGGAAGACGAGTAGAGAATGGGGTTTGCATACGTATTTGCATTACCGTAGTACAGCCTTCCGGGCAACTACCTTTCCTACGAGCTACTTCTTCAAGACCATTTGCGGTGATAGGTGTTGACTTTGGTGGACCATTTTATTTTAAGCCGGTGCATCGTAGAGCAGCTACCCAGAAGTGCTATGTGACAGTTTTCGTTTACTTTGCAGTAAAAGCAGTCCATTTGGAGTTCGTAGAGGATTTTTTGACAAAGGCATACATGGCGGCGTTCCGACGTTTTGTCTCGCGTCGTGGTTTACCGTCCAAGGTCTACTCAGATATTGGATTTAATTTTCGCGGCGCCAGAAATGAGCTAAAGGAGTTGTGCGATAAGTTGAAAAATCCAGTTAATCAACAGGTTATGCGGAGTGCATGTTTACAAAAAAACGTTGATTGGCACTTCATTCCCCTACACGCTCCCACCTTCGGCGGTTCATGGGAAGCGTCTGTTAAGTCTTCTAAGCGGATTATGCGGAAGGTGTTGAGTAATCAGAAGCGCTCTCTGAAGATCCAGCGGATTTGAATGTGCTCACACCAGGCTATTTTTTAATTGGAACTCCGATCACAGCAGTGCGAGAGAAAGATGTTTCCGATCAACTCAAGAATCGGTTGCGTAGATTTCAACAGCTTCAGAAGCTGTCACAGTTGTATTGGAAGCGATGGTATAAAGAATATGTAACCGTGCATCTACATCTAGCGTACTTCCAAGGTACGCTGGCCAGCGTACTTGTCATTTTGGTCTCCCACAAATCGTGGGAAGCTCTCAACGTACCTGGCAACGTACCTAGCCCCATAATAAATGAAAGGTACGTTGGCTAACGTACCTGTGAAGACCGCTAGGTGGTGATGCTCGGTAACGGAACTGCATAACTATGGACAACGCGTGTCCACTGGTCAGCGTATTAAGGAAGGACTGATGGTTATTTTAAAGGAGGATAATACACCAGTTTGCGACTGGCCTTTAGGAAGAGTAGTAGAGATTTTCGAGGGCTCAGACAATGTTGTACGAGTTGTAACAGTGCGTACTAGAAGAGGAGTATATACGCGACCCACCGCAAAGATTTGTGTGTTGCCAATTGCGAGAAAAATTTTTACCTAAATTTAGGTGGGCGCCATGTTTGGTTTCAACATTATTGAATTGAGTTAACGGATTGTTTTTGAATAGTTTAGTTTTGAGAGATCGCCCGCAACGGATCTGTATCCAGTTTTCGTTAAAACGGTCGATCGGTATTTAGCTTTCGTTAAACCGGTTGATCCGGGTCAGGAGGAATCAGTTTAAGTTTTGAGCTCAGGTCATATAGACACATGGAATTATTAGGTTTTTTGTAAAACACAACGTAGGGGAAATAAAGTAGAAGAAATCCTGAAGCTAAACAATTGTTGTGGTGAAAAGTTTGGATCCATAAAAAATATCTTCCAATGATAAAACCACAGTACTCATCGAAAAAAGTGCATTGTTAGCGCTGGCATCTTAGAAGGCATTGAAAGGGGAAGTTTTGCTGCAAAAATGTGAAATGGTGAATGCACCACACAGAAAAGGTTACCAAGTACAATTTGTATAGCGACTAGTTAATCAGTCCGGTTGCAGGGCTATGCAACAGCACTACGATGCTTACACAATTATTTGTTTTTATTGTAGTTATTGTTTAAACAGACCTAGAGCCCTAGGGTCTTCGTTTATCTTTTAGTTAAATCTGGCCATTCGGCTGGTCTGGACATCTAGCGTCGTATTTTTGATATTTGGTCATTTTAATCCTGAACCTTTATCAGTTATCACGAATGAAATATTTCGTAAAAATATACGTCACGTCCTGTTTGCTTTAAACTCCCACCTGGACTGTGATGCCCATATGCAACGTATCATTTTAACATGAGTACTTCAAATTATACTTTAGTTTTTAGGAGTGTCCAACCGAAGTTGGGTCCTATTTTTATTTTTCCTTCCAACTGCTGGGAGTTAGGTCCCAGACAACTTTGCTTCCCTACTACACGATTACTAGCAGAAGGATTTTCTTGTCGAATATCGGAGCGATAACTCGCAGAAGGTCTTCCTCGTCGGAGATCGGAGCGATTACTCGCAGAAGGTCTTCCTCGTCGGAGATCGAAGCGATAACTAGCAGAAGAACTTCCTTGTCGGAGATCGGAGCGATAACTAACTTTCGTTCGGACATGCCACCGCTTTTATACTGTGCTGGCCATGTCTTGAACTTTCCTATCTACTTACAATTCGTGTTTGATCCTGTCTGTTTTTCGTTTGTTCGCCTATTCTTTCGTTCCTCCTACAAACAAGGATCTTATTGTTCTAGCTTTACCGGTTGTTAGTTTGGGTTTACCTAGGAACAAAGGACTGATTGTATTCGTCGTGTCCAGGCAAAACTTCCCAACTAGCAATTTGGTTAATACCCTCTTTTTTGCCTAGGTGGCGCTTTTTTGTGTCTTGGCTAATTACGACGCTCTGGTCGCCACAAGTTCTAAAAAATCTTGCGTCAGATTGTACCCCCTTTTGGAACCAATCTAGGAACAAATGTCCAGGTTACAGATAAATACAGTTAAAAACAGTCAGAATTAGCAGGCCTATATCTCTTGAGGGTTGAGCTTGTGTGTAAAATGAAAGGGAATAATCTACAATAATTGAAGGAAGAAAAGTTTCATGAAACAATTCAAACTAAGAACTGAACTAGACACCTTGGACAATCGATACCGAGCAATGTAATTTGAACTCTTTGACAAGTGAATAAACAGTAGCAAACAGAACGGCGCCCGAGACACACAGTCTTTTTGGTGAAGCAGAAAATATATAAAATTCCGTATCACAGCTAGTGTTTGCGTGTGAAATTCTCACATATTTTGGTCCTTCGAACCGGATTCGTGATTCACGGAGTTTTTTCTCTTCCATCGCTCTGCATCAGGAGCTCGGTCAAACGCTCTGCATCAAGAGCATTTAGCAAATCATCGTTCGCGTCGTTCTACCGCCATCGCGCATAGCCCTGCATCAGGGGCAACGGCCGACGATAGTGCGCCATCGCAATACAAAATTTGCGCCCAAATTTTGTTGTTAGCGTCGCTTCGTTTGTTTCGTTTTTTTTTTTATCGGCTTCGCTTGTTCGTTTCGTGAGTGTGTAAATTAACTGTGCCATGGACAAAAAAATCAAAGCCGTTCAGTTGAAGAGGAGGATTGCAGTGGAAAATATTAGTGCCCTCGAACGCTTTCAAGCCCAATTTGCCGGAGACGACGTCGATCAAATCCCGGAGGCCTTAGAAGACCTGGATAAGCACAAGGCAGATTACTTCGCCGCGGTGGCGAAGTTGGAGGAACTCGACGATGGTAACGAGGGGATCGAGGCATGTATCCTGGAAAGGATCAGCGTCGAAGAGCGGTGCAGAAAACTAAGATCTTTCTTTCGAAAGCATCGGAGGGAGGAAGGTGCTCTAAACGTGACCACTGATTTGGCTTCTTCAACTCTTGCTTTTGGTAGGCCAAACGCTCCACACATCCGCCTTCCGAAGGTCGAATTGCCAACGTTCGACGGAGATCAGACGAAATGGCTATCGTTTCGTGATCGCTTCATTGCGATGATTGATACTTTGCCGGATCTTCCGTCGATTGCGAAGCTCGAATATTTATTGTCGTCATTGAAAGGGAACGCGGCGGTTCCTTTCGAACATACACCGTTGACGGCGGACAATTATTCGGTAACGTGGTCAGCGCTTCTCAAACAGTATGACAATCCGCGTGCACTCGTTCGTGAGTATTACCGAAAACTACATCATCTTCCTGGCGTGCAATCGGAGAGTGTGGATAGTCTGACCACTTTAGTGAACGAATTTTTGCGGTATGTGAGCGGTTTTGTGAAACTAAATCAACCGGTGGATTCATGGGACACGCCGTTATCAAACATGCTACTTATGAAGTTGGATCGTGCCACATTTCTAGCATGGGAGAAACATTCAGTGCACTTTACGACGGACAAGTACATGGACGTGGTACATTTTGTACAAGACCGGATTCAAATCTTAAAGTCGACTAACAATTTCGCGAGTGATATAGTCGATGGTTCGAGAAAGGTGGCCGGCACCTTGCGCTCATCACCACCGCGTCGATCGATCGCCAACGCAGCGTCTTCGCGATCATCTCCCATTACGCCAAATTACAAGTGTCCTTTAAAGTGCGTAGATAGTCACCTTCTTCCAAACTGTCCAGTGTTCTCTGGAAAGGACGTACAACAGCGTCGGGAAATGGTAGCATCAAAGCAGCTGTGTTGGAATTGCTTGAGTGATTCCCATCAGGCAAAAGCTTGCAAGTCGGACTATACATGTCGTACCTGTCACCAGCGTCACCATACACTGCTACATACTCCTACTCCCAACTCAACAATCGCTATGGCAGTGCAAAACAACCATGGAATGGTGTTTTTGGAAACGGTGCGGTTGTACATCCTAGATGGCTACGGAAACCGTCATGAGGCAAGGGCTCTCCTCGATTCGGGCTCTATGTCAAATTTCATCTGTGATTCGCTGGCTCGGGAGCTTCAGGGGATACCTCGGAACAAGGTTCACGTATCGATCCTGGGCATCGGCAATTCATTACAGTTGATGAAGGGATCAATCTTTGCAACTGTGGAATCCCGAAACCTTACACATGCTTCTCAGCTGGAGCTACTCATCTTGGATTCTCCATTTATGGAAATCCCAACGTCGCCCATTGATACATCGTCGTGGAAGCTTCCGGAATTGCCACTAGCAGACCCATCGTTCTTTGTTCCTGACAAGATCTACATCATCATTGGCGGAGATACGTACTGGGAGCTTCATTCCGGTAGAAAACGTTCGCTCGGCAGAGGAAAACCATGGCTAGTGGAGACGTCATTCGGTTGGGTCATCGCTGGAAACACGTCATCGGGTGCTTCGCATGGTTCACAGTTGTGTCATCTGGCTGCCAATGAAACGCCTTCATTGGAATCGGTTATGGAGCGTTTCTGGGATACCGAGACAATTGGCGATGATACTGCCTTATCTGCGGAAGAGGATGCCTGTGAGAAGCATTTCGTGACCACCACAACCAGAGAGGCATCCGGCAGGTATGTTGTCTGTTTGCCACAAAATAATAATCCCAGTATCGTTTTAGGAGAATCAAAGGCGATTGCTGATCGTCGGCTCCTTGCGGTGGAACGAAGGTTAAGATCGAATCATGTGATGAAGGAAGAATACAGCAAATTCATGAAGGAGTACGAGCGTTTAGGTCACATGAAGCGACTTACCGAACCGGTCGATGATACCTATGAGCATTACTATTTGCCTCATCATGCGGTAGTAAAGGAGACGAGCACAACCACTAAGGTCAGAGTAGTGTTTGATGCATCCTGTAAAACTTCCTCAGGATTTTCCTTAAATGACAAATTATTGGTGGGACCGGTGATCCAAGACGACCTGTTTTCGATTATTGTACGTTTTCGGTCACATTCCATCGCCCTATCAGCGGACGTCGAAAAAATGTACCGTCAAATTCTACACGATGATCGCGACCAACGGTACCTTCGCATAAGATACAGAGAAGACCCAACAGAGCCCATTCAAACTTACCAGCTACAAACGATTACATACGGAACTGCGTCCGCTCCGTTCCTGGCAACTAGAACACTGAAGCAAATAGCTCATGATCATCAAACACAGTACCCGTTAGCAGTTAACGCAGTACTAAACGACTTCTACGTAGACGACTTATTAACGGGTACAGAAGAAATATCGGATGCAATCGAGATGCGTAGGCAGATCACAGGGATGCTCAAGTCAGCTGGCTTTTCCTTAAAAAAATGGGCATCCAACGTTCCAGAATCTTTAATTGGCATTCCATCAGAAGATTTGGCAGTTCTCCCGACGCATGAGTGGCAAGATCTTCAATTTGTATCAACGTTAGGACTAGTTTGGGAACCAGCGGTGGATATGTTTAGGTTCCGGATTGGCCTGCCTCCTCCTGCGACAGTATTGACAAAAAGATTAACTTTGTCCTACATCGCCAAAATCTTCGACCCACTAGGCTTGCTCAGCCCAACCATCCTCATCGTCAAGCTCTTTATGCAGCAATTATGGTCCTTGAAGGCAAACGGAAAGCCTTGGGACTGGGATAGTGAGCTACCATCACATCTCCAAAGGGAATGGACGGCGTTTCATTCCAAATTACACTTGCTTGGTGAAATATGCATTCCTCGATTTGCATCACTCAAAGGAGCAATTAGAGTGCAGCTGCACGTGTTCGCAGATGCTTCACAACTGGCCTACGGTGCTTGTTGTTACATCAGGGCAGAAACTCATGCAGGGATCGCGGTGCAGCTTTTGGCAGCAAAATCAAAGGTTGTATCATTGTCCAACACCAATTCGATCCCCAGGCTAGAGCTGTGTGCGGTAAAATTGGCAATACAACTGTTCCGAAAGGTCAATCGAGCTCTCAATGGGACATACGAAGCTTACGGTTGGAGTGACTCAATGACAGCTTTATACTGGCTAAAATCTCCACCACGACGCTGGAAGCCATTCGTTGCCAACAGAGTGGCACAAATTCAAGCAGAAACCAAAATCTGCTGGAATCATGTTCCTGGCGTGGACAATCCGGCAGACGATGTATCGCGCGGTTCACTACCTGATAAATTACTATTTTGTCAACGGTGGTGGCATGGACCAGTCTGGCTTAGCAGCAAGGTCAAAGATTGGCCCAAGAGCCTTGAAGTAGAAGAAATCGACTCCAATGAAGAAGAACGAATTATACAACCGCAAGTTACTGCAATGGCAACCACGACCGAATTCAGCACCAGGAGTTACAGGAATCTGAGCTGCAGTTGTGTCGTTTAGCCCAGAAGGATTCTTTTTCGGAGGATCGTCATCATATCGCAAGCGGCAAGGATGTGCCGCGTAATTCGAGGCTGAAATGGTTATCGCCCTTCATCGACCAGGCGGGAATCATGCGTGTTTGGTGGCCGGCTTCGGAACGCACAACTCCCAGATTCTGCGAAACATCCAATTCTACTCGCCTCCAAACACCAACTGTCTTCATTGTTGGCAGAAACCTACCACCAGAAATATTTACATGCGGGCCCGCAACTATTGCTATCCATAGTGCGTCAACGGTTCTGGATAATCGGTGGACGCAATCTGACGAAATCTGTTTTCCATCGATGTCACAGATGCTTCAGGGCCAAACCCACACTAGTGAAACAGTCCGTAGCTGATCTTCCTGTTTCAAGGGTTTCACCAACAAGGCCATTCGCGGTGAGTGGCATCGACTACTGTGGGCCGGTTTTCCTCAAATCAACTGTGCGCAACCGGAGTGCCACAAAAGCATACATCGCTATTTTCGTGTGCTTTGCAACCAGGGCGGTCCACATCGAACTCGTGAGTGATCTCACCACTGCTGCTTTCCTGGCTGCACTTAGGCGTTTTGTGTCTCGCAGAGGTAAAATCGTAGAACTCCATTCGGATAACGCCACCACATTTAAGGGAGCTGCACACGAGCTTCATCGTATCTATGAGATGCTTAAGTGCAGTGATCGCGAGCGCAACGCGATCTTCAACTGGTGTGTCAACGATGAAATTCAGTGGAAATTTATTCCACCTCGGGCACCACACTTTGGCGGGCTGTGGGAGGCTGCGGTACGATCAGCGAAACAACACATTATTCGCACGTTAGGAGGCACGAGCCTTACTCAGGAAGGTATGGTCACACTTTTAAGTCAGGTCGAACAGTGTTTAAATTCTCGACCATTGGTTCCACTATCAAGTGACCCATCAGATACGGAACCACTCACCCCAGGTCATTTTTTAGTAGGATCAAATATGACATCACTTCCTCAAATTGATAGAAGGCAGGTATCATCAAATAGACTGAAGGAGTTTGATTTGGTAGAGAAACACTTCCAATCAATTTGGTCGCGTTGGTATCCGGAATACCTGCAACAGTAACAGGCCCGCGCGAAACACTTAATGGTTCAACCGGTTCAGCTAAAGGAAGGACAATTGGTAGTCATCAAGGAAGATAATGTACCACCTACCTTATGGCCAGGTACCACCTACCACCAGGAAAGGACGGTGTAGTTAGGGTCGTAACACTACGTACAGGTGCAGGAAAGGAAATCGTTTGAGCGGCAGCTAGAATTGCAATTTTGCCTGATCCTAATACTTTGTCCGACGAAGAGTGCTAGGTAGGTGCAACACGACACTTACAAAATTAGATTTTAAGAATATAAAGAAGTTCCTTCTTTGGTGGCCGGGAATGTGTAAAATGAAAGGGAATAATCTACAATAATTGAAGGAAGAAAAGTTTCATGAAACAATTCAAACTAAGAACTGAACTAGACACCTTGGACAATCGATACCGAGCAATGTAATTTGAACTCTTTGACAAGTGAATAAACAGTAGCAAACAGAACGGCGCCCGAGACACACAGTCTTTTTGGTGAAGCAGAAAATATATAAAATTCCGTATCACAGCTAGTGTTTGCGTGTGAAATTCTCACAGCTTGTGTAATGGATTACTGAAACACAGACGATTGGCTAAAAAAATATAATTTGCACTACAAAAAATCGCTTTGTACTGTGGTGCCTTCTGCAGGGGTTCAAGTAATGGGCTAACAGTGCCTCACATTTGATGCACAACGTCAGCGGAATTCCGTTTACCTTCGATGTGCGTCACTGTCGCGCCGAAACGATACGTACATATTGCATGGGTGCAATTTTGTTGCGGACGAGGTGGAGATGTTCTACTTTCGGACACAGCGTTTTTCGGTTAGAAGCTATCGAGCCTTACCTTGGGTAGGGGGACTTCGATAGTTCGAAATGAGAATCGAGACGGATCTGACTTCGTCATGTAAAACTCTCGAGTTGCATCAGCAACACGCTTCGTCACAAGCTGTAACTCAGCACTGTCTACTTTGGCTTCTCGATTGGATTTATTTATATCAAAACTCTTTGCTGGATAGCCTACATTTGTCAATCGCTTGTTTGGCAAATGTGTGGCTGTTTGTTTCTTCCGGGTTTGGGTTTTTTCTGTGTTTACAATGGATGTTTATGCTATGGTTAGTTGTGTTTTCGCCTTGCATCGAGGTCGCTTGGTTTTTGGGTTAAGTTTTGGTTTAAATGTTTGTGGTCTATTTAATGCATGTTTTCTGTTGTTGCATCGGTATGCGAAAGATAACGCTATTATGCGGTATGCGGAAGGCTACGGCCCTTTTCCTTATCCACCTAGTAGGTATGCAACGTTTTAATCTTCAGTTTAGCAGATGTGCTTTTGCAGATATGCTACAGTACCGTAAAAAATCCAATCATGGACGGTAACAATCGCAGCCTAACCTAACCCGAAATATCCGGTTAAGTACAAGATTAAGATTATGGTGGAGGCCAATAGGACTGCGTCCCAGCTATTTTTGAATCCATCTTGATTTTTGAATTTGTCCCGAGGTTTTTTCGGTTTGCCATATATTTTTAAATGTTACTTTATGGAGCGTACTTCTTACTTACTTACTTACTTACTTACTTATCAGGCGCTACAACCGCGTGATACGACCGGTATTGGCCTGTTGCAGGAGACCTCTAAATCGCTCACGGGCGAGCGCCTTCGTCTGCCAATTCATTATCCCGGCCTTTCTGGTGGAGGTATCCACGCCATCTCTTTATGTCAATTGATCCTACCACGCCTCCTCTGTTCGTTTGGATGGTCTAAAAGGACTTTACGGGCTGGGTCGCTCGTTGTCGTTGTTGTTTATTGTTTTTATTATAGAGACTTTGAGCTGGGCAGCCTTATTCGCCTCTTTTCGCACGTTGTCATTCTCATGACATGAGCAGCCCTTCGGCGCCTGGCATTTCTAATCCGCTGTACGACAGTAAGTTCGCCGTACAGCTCATAGAGCTCGTCATTCTAGCGGATTTCATGATCCTTTCACATATATGGGACAAAAGAAAGATCTCATTCGCATTCAAAAATTGATAAGATGGAGCTCAAAAATCTCGTGACGGTTTCAAAAATAGCTGGGACGCAGTCAAAAAACCCTTGGCAAAAAATTACGGGATACCCTGTACCTATAATTTTTAACTGAGCCTTCTATTCTAAAGATGTTTCTTGAAGTTAATGGCTATATTACAAATTTTGCCTATTGATTGATGGCATCTTGACCATTGGAACTTGGCTCTACAAAATTCTAGGTCGCCAGACACCCGGTAGCTCGAGAATGATAGAATTTTTATAGTGTTTTTAATTCAATATAAACTCAGAAGAAAACGACCCGTGATAACTCATGTAAATCTGTTCCTAAAAACTCAATCAAATAGGGCAGAATATCTTATTCGTAGTTGTTTCTGGATTTGGCATCGTTTCCACTGTGGTGCCTTCTGCAGGGGTTCAAGTAATGGGCTAACAGTGTCTCACATTTGATGCACAACGTCAGCGGAATTCCGTTTACCTTCGATGTGCGTCACTGTCGCGCCGAAACGATACGTACATATTGCATGGGTGCAATTTTGTTGCGGACGAGGTGGAGATGTTCTACTTTCGGACACAGTGTTTTTCGGTTAGAAGCTATCGAGCCTTACCTTGGGTAGGGGGACTTCGATAGTTCGAAATGAGAATCGAGACGGATCTGACTTCGTCATGTAAAACTCTCGAGTTGCATCAGCAACACGCTTCGTCACAAGCTGTAACTCAGCACTGTCTACTTTGGCTTCTCGATTGGATATCAAAACTCTTTGCTGGACAGCCTACATTTGTCAATCGCTTGTTTGGCAAATGTGTGGCTGTTTGTTTCTTCCGGGTTTGGGTTTTTCTGTGTTTACAATGGATGTTTATGCTATGGTTAGTTGTGTTTTCGCCTTGCATCGAGGTCGCTTGGTATTTGGATTAAGTTTTGGTTTAAATGTTTGTGGTCTATTTAATGCATGTTTTCTGTTGTTGCATCGGTATGCGGAAGTTAACGCTATTATGCGGTATGCGGAAGGCTACGGCCCTTTTCCTTATCCACCTAATAGGTATGCAACGTTTTAATCTTCGGTTTAGCAGATGTGCTTTTGCAGATATGCTACACCACTATATCAGCGAGTGAAAGAAAATTCATTTCAAAAATCTCTCAAAATATCGGTTAAAAACTGTTGCGGACCGCGTGCAACTGATACCCAAAAAAACTGTAAAAAACACTCGCAAATCGCCCGTAGTAAAAAGTTTGGATACATAAAAAATAATTTCCAATGATTAAATCACAGTACTCATCGAAAACTGCATCGTTAGCGATAGGATCTGGCAGTAGGCATTGAAAGGGGAAATTTTGCAGCAAAAATGTGAAATAGTGAATGCACCACACAGAAAATGATCCAACAGTGCGGAAAAACGATGTTATCATGGAAACGTTACGGCGTTACGTTACTACCAACTACAATTTGTATAGTGCGATAGTGCGATGCTGCAACGTTAACCCGTGAATATGATATTGAATCTGTTGTGTTGTGCACACCTGAAGCCGAGTGTGAGGCACTCACCGATAACCCGCCGTTATCGGTAAATGAGTGGTCCCGGTTTGGCGATCATTCGGATGGCCATAAGGGGGCACTCGATCGTACCGCTCGCACACGACGCACGCATTTTTGTTCTGTGTTGTATTATCTTCGTACTAGTGTATCCTTTAAGTGAATAAACGGCAACGGCCTTTTTAAAACGTTAACCTTTGTGAACATAACAGTGGCGACGAGGATTTTAAAGTTTTATTTCGTTTTACCCTTTGTTTGAACCCAACGCAAGGATTCCGCTCACAAGGAAACGTAGCAGGATGCAAGAAGAAGACGATCGTCGAGCGTCGCAAGGTTGGCAAGACGCATTAGCCACAGCGACCTCACAACCACCAACTCACACAGACCGTCGTGATGCCCAAGCTCAACCACCGCAACAAATGTTAATGCAATTGTTGCGTCAACGAAGCGACCTTACAACGGGCGAGGAGCAAATTTTGGATTCCTTAAGTGGCCACATTAAGGAATTCAGGTATGATGCTGAAACTGGTGCTACTTTTGCGGCATGGTACAAAAGGTACGAGGACCTGTTTGAAAAAGAAGCCGCGCGGTTGAACGACGAGGCGAAGGTGCGATTACTATTGAGGAAGTTAGGAACCTCTGAACACGACCGATACACCAATTATATCCTACCTAAACACCCACGAGATTTCGTACTAAAAGAAACGGTCTCCAAGTTAACAGCGCTTTTCGGCACCAAGGAGTCCCTATTACATAAGCGTTTTAGGTGTTTGAAGCTGACGAAACTTCGGACGGAGGATTTCGTCACGTTCGCGTGCCGAGTTAATCGCGGAACCGTAGATTTCGAGCTGGGGAAGCTTACGGAAGAGCAGTTCAAATGTTTGGTGTTTGTGTGTGGTATTAAGGAGGAAGAAGACGCTGACTTTCGAACGCGCCTCTTACGTCGCATCGAGGAGCAACAGGATGTAACGCTCGATCAGCTCTCCGCAGAATGTCAGCGCATGACAAATCTTCGACACGATAGTGATATGATCAAAAGTGACAAAACCGAGAAAGTACTATCCGTTCACGACAATACGCATCGACGGGACCGTCCTTTATATAAAATCCAACCAAATCGGGCATCTAAACCGAGCTGGCCCTGTTGGTTATGTGGTTCTTTACATTGGACTCGTGAGTGCACGTTTAGAACGCATAAATGCACACAATGTGGAATAATGGCTCACCGTGAAGGCTATTGCAAGCAACAAAAGAGACAACCTCAGCGCAAGAAGCCTTTTATAAAGCAAACGAGCATGCGTAGCGTTACAGTGAACGTACATAGTATGCACAGTCGAAGGAAATACGTGAACATCAAACTGAACGGCAAACAGATTCGTCTGCAACTAGATACGGGATCCGATATTTCCGTAATAAGTCGTACCTTGTGGAGAACGATCGGTAGCCCGCAACTTACGCCGCCGTCGGTAATTGCGAAATCAGCTTCTGGTGATAAGTTCGGAATTCTGGGGGAATTTAAGGCGAATATTGAATTATCCCAAAAGAAGCGTCAAGCCGTCATTTACATCATAGAAGCTGAGCTAGCCTTACTAGGTACCGATCTCGCTGAAGTTTTCTCGTTATGGTCGTCTCCCATCGACGAGATCTGCAACCACATCTCCAGCACAACGATTGCCCCAGAGGGAATTTTACGAAAATTTCCAATGCTTTTCCGACCTACCATGGGTTTATGTACAAAAGCTGCCATCACGCTGTATCTGAAACCCGATTGCCGTCCCGTGTTCTCTCCTAAGCGCCCTGTAGCCTTCGCGATGCGTGATGCAGTAGACGCCGAGCTGGACAGATTGCAGAATTTGAACGTGATAACTCCCGTAGAATATTCTGAGTGGGCAGCCCCAATTGTCGTCGTGCGGAAGTCGAACGGCAAATTGAGAATGTGTGGAGATTACTCAACCGGCCTGAACGCAGTACTCCATCCACACGACTACCCCTTGCCACTGCCAGAGGACATCTTCGCAAAACTCGGTAAATCTACTATTTTTAGCCAAATTGATTTATCAGACGCCTTTTTGCAGGTCCCAATCGCCGAACAAAGCCGCCAGATGCTCACAATTAATACACATAAAGGGTTGTATCTATACAATCGCCTGCCACCAGGGATTAAGGTAGCGCCAGGCGCCTTCCAGCAACTTATGGATCAAATGCTCGCTGGCATGGAAGGTGTATCATGTTATATGGACGACATAATCGTCGGAGGAAGGACTCAGAACGAGCACGATGATCTCCTAAGTGAGACCCTCAGGCGCATCCAAGAGTACGGTTTCACAATACGCTCAGATAAATGTTCACTTTTTTTCCCAAAAGCCAAGTACGCTACCTTGGTCACATCATCGATAAACATGGTATCCGTGCCGACCCAGCCAAAGTGGCTGTCATCAAAGATCTTCCTGCTCCACGCGACATCGGCGGTGTTAGGTCGTTCCTAGGCGCCATAAACTACTACGGGAGATTTATACCAAACATGCGACGCCTGCGCTACCCTCTTGATAATCTTTTAAAGAATGACATTACCTTCAATTGGTCCCCAGAATGTCAGAAGGTGTTTGACCAATTCAAGTTGTTACTTGATTCCGATCTGCTGCTAACGCATTATGATCCAGGACTGGAGAATAATATAATATCGGCAGATGCGTCATCCGTTGGCTTGGGTGCAACCATCGGTCACAAGTTCCCCGACGGAACTTACAAGGTCGTACAACATGCATCACGCGCGTTAACGAAGGCGGAAACAAATTACAGTCAGATCGATAGGGAAGGTCTGGCTATAATATTTGCTGTGACAAAGTTTCACAAGTACATTTTCGGACGTCATTTCTACCTTCAAACGGACCATAAGCCGCTGCTAAGAATCTTCGGAAGTAAGAAGGGTGTCCCAATATACACCGCAAATCGGTTACAGAGATTTGCTCTAACCCTTCAGTTGTACGATTTTGAAATACAATATGTACCTACTGATCAATTTGGCAATGCAGACATCCTATCGCGGCTGATAATACATCACGATAAGCTGAATGAAGATTACATCATCGCCAGCATTAGCCTAGAGGACGACATTAGGTCAGTTGCGATTAATTCGTTAACCCCATTTGTTCTGAGTTTCAGAGAAGTGGAAAATGCAACAGGAACGGACCCGATTCTGCGTAAGGTTACGCGTTACATAAAGGAAAGATGGCCACGAAATAGCGTTTTTAATGGGGATCTGGCACGGTTCTACGCCAGAAGAGACGCACTATCTATGGTGGACAACAGCATTTTATTCGGGGAGAGGGTGATCATCCCAACATCTCTCCGTCAAAGATGCCTTCGTCAACTACATCACGGGCATCCAGGTGTACAACGAATGAAATCGTTGGCGAGAAGTTACGTCTATTGGCCGCTATTAGATAGAGAAATTGCAGAACTAGTTGCAAATTGCGGAGCCTGCTCATCTGCAGCTAAATCACCGACGCATTCCAGTCCTGTACCATGGCCTGAAGTAACGAAGCCATGGCAACGAGTGCATATCGATTATGCAGGCCCTATCGACGGATATTCTTCCAAGTAGAAGTCGACTCTTACTCGAAATGGCCGGAGATAATAAGGACGGCCAGCACAACGTCTACAGCAACTGTACGCATTCTACGAAGCCTGTTTTCTCGCTATGGTATGCCAATCACCTTGGTTAGCGACAACGGACGTCAATTTCTTAGTGCTGAGTTTGAGGATTTTTGTAGCAACAATGGAATCGATCATGTTACTACCACTCCGTTCCACCCGCAGTCAAATGGACAAGCGGAAAGGTTCGTGGACACCTTTAAACGCGCGATAAAAAAGATTTCGAGTGATGGAGCTACCATCGAGGATGCACTCGAAATATTTCTGGAAACCTACCGTTCTACACCAAACCCGCAAGCGCCAGAACACAAAGCTCCAGCAACAATTATGTTTGGGAGACAAATTCGTACATGTTTGGAATTGATCCGTCCAGTCCCTAAATCTGAACCCGAAGTAAACATCGAGCCACAGCGTAGTTTTCGCCAAAATGATCTTGTCTATGCTAAGCTTTATACACAAAACGGTTGGAAATGGACCCCAGGCATAGTAATAAGCAAATGCGGAAATGTTATGTATCGTGTAAGGACTAGCGACCAGCAGACCATTCGCAGACACATAAATCAACTTCGGCGGCGGACCACAAACAGTCCGCAAAATACACATTCGATTGCGAACCACCGGTTACCACTGGACGTCTTGCTGGACGCTTGGGATCTACCATCATCATCACCATCATCGGCTGTAAAAACGACAACACAATCATCTTCGGTTGATCCATCATCATCATCGGCAACAGAAACTACGACACAATCCTCTTCAGTTGTCCCGCAATCATCCGGCTCGACCTCACCCCCATCTGATTCATCTATTTCGTCATCTTTTAATCCAACATAAACGGTCATCGGCCACGAGAGATGGAACAGCAGCTACCGCCACACCTCTCCTCTAGAGATAGAAGAGCTCCGCGTTGGCTCGACCCGTACCTGCTGTATTAAAAGGGGGAGATGTTGTGTTGTGCACACCTGAAGCCGAGTGTGAGGCACTCACCGATAACCCGCCGTTATCGGTAAATGAGTGGTCCCGGTTTGGCGATCATTCGGATGGCCTTTTTTCGGCTTTTTTCGGAGCCCCCCACATGGCACGGCCCTAGGCGACCGCCTACTCCGCCTACGAGCACATGATCAACACACTCAACACATGATTATAGAGTGAATATTCGTAGTTAGATTGAACAACAGAACCCTTTATTGTATTCTAACATGCCCAAATAATTTTATAAAATAAATTATTTTCTTGCTGACGTAAAACGTTCCAGCTTTAGTGCTGTCAATACGGCTCCAATCAAATGTACAGATCCAGTAATAAGAATATCGGAAATTTCACACGAAAATTCTTTATCGATTTGGGCAAACACGGAATCGATCGATTCATGCACAAATCCGTTCTTATTTTTCATCGCTTCAACCCAATAATCACGGTTTGTTCTACATCGTTGCATTTGATGTTCGAAGGGAAAATTATGATTTATGGCATCGGCTTGCGTAGTGCTGGAGAAAGCTACGTTTGGAACAAAGAATGCACCATCGAATTTAATTGTGCATAAAAGAGTGGATAGCAACTTTAATGAATCTCTGTCTCCAGTTGTGTTAAAAATCAGCAAACGTTTGTGGTTCCTAAAACAGAAAAACGAAAAGAGTGTGTGTGTGTGTGTGTGTGTGAGAGAGAGAGATAGAGAGAGAGAGAGAGAGAGAGAGAAAGAAAAAAAATGAACAAACGTTGTAATACAATGTAAAGAGTATGCAGCCAGCAATGTTACCATTTAGATTTAGCATAATACCAACGGGCGCATATTTCTATACTTTCCACCGTATGAGCACCGTCGAGATAAAGAGTTTTTTGCGTATCATATGATATTCGCTGAAAACGCCCAGGCCAAAAACAATCTTCTATGCCTTTAACGGTCTGTTTTGTAATAAACATTGTTTCACTATTCCGTGCAACCTTTTGCGTCTTGTGTATCCAGCACGTTGCTATCTGAATGGCCAACGAAGTATTCATTTCTATTATGTTGCACGCGTCTTCCATCAGTGAGGGTTTCTTGGCCCAAGCATATTCCTGCAAGCCCGGTGATACTATGTGTAGATTGGCCTAATAGAAAAAGAAAATTAAATGTAGTAAGAGCAGCTATCGATAGAAATCGTAACCGAAAAAGCGTTACCTTTGATAGATGACATTCCTGCTCAATCACTTCTATGCACTGTGTGGGCTGAGGAACTGTAAATACGTCTGAGTCAGGCTTTATGATACCGGCCTTTTGCCATGCAATTTCCCCCAACGTATTGCCCAGCAGCTTTATATGCTCCAAACCCAGCGAAGTTATACCGACTGTATTAGTTTTCCGTAACACATTCGTACAGTCGTAGCGACCGCCAATGCCAACCTCGACTACACAAACATCAACAGCTTCTTGTAAAAAAATGTCGAAGGCCATTATAGTCAAAAAACAAAAATATGAAGGCATGTCCCGAGTATGCTCCCGCGATGCCATCAGCTGGTTATAGATCTTCCAAAAGTGAGCACTAAATTTATCGGTTGAAACCGGTTTTCCATTCAACCGTACCCTTTCCGTAACGGATATTAGATGGGGTGAACTGAAAAATCCGGTACGATAACCATTTGACCTCAAGATTGATTCTACCATTGCACAAGTTGACCCCTTTCGTGGATGGAAGAAAGAATTAAAAAGATTATTGGCGAAATAGTATGATCATTCGTAACCCACCTTTCCCTTGGTCCCTGATACGTGTATCGCCGGAAGCTTATCTAGACGCGGCAATGAAAGACCAACGCGTTCTAAATATTTAATCGTATCATTAATATGCTTGCAATCATCCGTATGCTTTCGGAGTACAGAAGCTTGTTGAACGCTAAAGTTGGATTGCAGTGAGTTCAACGAGGAAATAGCGTTCTGTAAAAAGGACAGATGCACATATAAGTTGTAATACAATGTAAAGAGTATGTAAGTGATGTTATTATTTTTAAAAAACACTTACCTCGTAATTCTGTTCCAACGCGAAAGGCTCACCAGATGCATGCATAGTTGTAAACGGTTGCGTTTTAACACAAGAACCACACAATAATGACATCGAGGCCACTTCATGCAGGAGCTTATCCACAGTGAGTCTACGGTAAAAAATAAATTTTGCCCAACGAAGCATCCGTAACTGCAATCACGTAACGGTTTGTATCAATTTTGTAATCATCAATAAAATAGTCTAACACGTTCAGCACCGCATCACCCACATTTGTGTGATGCCTTATGGAAATTGCCTTGAACGATTTGGACACGGCGTGGAACGTGTTAAGCGCACAATAGCACTTTCGATGGGGAGAATTGAAATGTCTATTTCTTTCGCACGATTTTGTAATGGGAACAGGGAAAGCTGATAATTGCATGCTTATCAGCATTGTTTACAATTATCTGTTATGATTGATTAAAACAACGGTTCGCTCATGCGACACAAAAGTGTTTAAAAACGGCACATCCGTCCGTCCATTGCGCCATTTTTCTCTCCAATCTGACATGTACGAGCAAAAAATCAAGAAATTGTTTGTTTACGACTTTTGGAAAATCAGAATACTGTATATGTTCGTACAGCGAGAAATTTCATTGCGTTTGATCCTTACTTATAAATAAGATACACTATTTTCGTATATGCAAAAGCTCCTTTATCATGATATAATAGGTCCACTATGGTTTGGTTTAAAAATGCATTTCCATTCCGTGATAAGTTCTACCATGCGGTGACAGAATACAAATGAGACGAACCGAATGCTTTTTACCATGTCTTGGTAGAATCATATATCAAAATATATTTTGACCCATTCTACCACACAAAACCCACGAAAAGAAGACAATGTAATAGAGTTGTAAAAAACCTCAAAAAATTTTTGTAATGAATTTCAAAATCATACTTTGTTGTTTTAATGTTCTACTTGATAGGTCAATCACCAACAGGCCTAACAAAATTTCAAGCAACCTTGAAACAAACATAGACCTAAATGTCAAACTCAAGTCCGAAATGGCGCCCAGTGAAGTGCCATGAATACATCTCGTTCAATGCTTTTTCAGGATGTTGAAAAGTCTGCTGTCAAAGCGTTCGTCAAAACCACACCGCTCAATTGCTAAAATTGTTTCCGCCTGCACGTGCTTACAGTGCGATACTGGTAGCAGTTTAGTCGTTGTACAGTCGCTACTTCGCAGAAAGTTTGTAAACAAACTGCTGCTAAACCCACAAAGTATGATCAGAACCGGACACACTGAAGCCCAACCGAAGCTGACGAACTTATCAGAGAAAAGGTAAGCTGTGCTTAGAAATGCAACAATCCGTCCATTACAATCTTTTTTTTCATGGTTGCTAGGTTAGGTTTATGCGAGGCATGTAATGTTAGCGTAGCCCAGTATACTTGCCCACGTTGTGAGGTTAAAACATGTAGTTTGGCGTGTTTGAACCTTCACAAACAAGAACTTAAATGTGATGGCACAAGAGACCGTACGAAGTACATTCCGCTGGTGAAAATGACAAGAATGGATCTTATGAACGATTATTACTTCTTGGAAGAGTGCACTAAATTTGTACAAGACCGCAAGCGGGATCACAGAAAGCGGTTCACGTGTACTAATAAACATCTACCGAATCATTTGGTTCGACTTCAGCGAGCTGCGACGAGTCGTGGAACAACGCTAAAGTTTCTGTTACAACATTTTAACAAACGACAGAAGAATACTACATACCTGGATTTCAAAAGTGGCAACATTTTGTGGCGCATCGAATGGTGTTTTCCAGATGGCAATGAAACATTCGTATTTGTAGACGAAAATGTGAGCGAAGACTGTAAACTTCACGACATTGTTGATAAATTTTTACAACCTGCAGGGAAAAGTAGTATACCCGGGGCAGCCAAACTTGCATACTATCAGGCACGAGGAATTTCAGCACTCCAATTGTTGCTAAAAGCAGAAGGAATACAACAATGCCACAATCGAACTTTACCGCTTAACATAACCGATACGCTTCGCGAATCATTAAGACACAAAACTGTAATAGAGTTTCCAACTATTTATGTTGTGTTTAAGGATCAGTCGGACCGATTCAACGTCATCGATAGCGATGACGATATGGAGGCTGAAAAGCATAATTACAATCGTTTTCTGAGTGAAAGCCAAAAAGATATAGCTCGTAGTTCAAATGTAGAAAACATAGAAGGTCGTTTGGACAAAATGAAACTTGAACAAATTCAACACGGTATTACGAAGCACAGAGTAGGCCCTCTCAATAGTGCTTGTAATTTTCTTTT
Organism: Anopheles marshallii; assembly: GCF_943734725.1. NCBI lineage: Eukaryota > Metazoa > Arthropoda > Insecta > Diptera > Culicidae > Anopheles > Anopheles marshallii. The sequence continues at coordinate 42,933,429 of NC_071327.1, forward strand.
TAGCGATGAAAAGTTTCTAAACGATTTGTCAGATTCTGATGAGGAATCATTGAGCGAGGGGTCAAGTGTGCCAAAAAAGCGCAAACCAGATTCCGTAAGCTCCCGTGATGATAAAGATCTACATCTTGGTGATTAATTGCATTAATTGCCTCTACATCATGGTAATTAATTGCAAATGTTTTAGTTTGTTATAGTTGCAGTTCCCTAGGTTTCCATTTGTTTGCTGCAGTTATTATATGTTGAATGAATTATTGATATGTACGCATATAATGTACTATTTTAATGAAAATTATAATGGAAATATTACAAGAATTTATTCACCAGCATTCTGTCCTATAACTCTTTGTATTATTTGACTGCAATCATGGAAATTACCCTTCGTATTCATTAGACTCTCTAACTCTAAACTCATTATAAATCGACAAAAAATACATTTTAATTACAGATAGTTATTCCATCCACCGGACCCCACACCTCATTAGACTTGAATCCATTCATTCCATTTGTTTTTAACATTCATTGTATATCACTGTATTATCCATTGCGAAATGTGTCATTTAAATTGTTACAAATTTGCTATTAAATAACCCAAAAATATAACACGAACAGAATTAAAACTATGCCTGCAACTGCTCCCTTGACGTACAGTGATTTGCGATTTAAATATGAAGCATCCTTCTTATACTTTTGGGAAAGCATCGATAGGTTTTGAGTTTTGGTATCCAGTTCAGACAAAACAGTACCGCGCTGCAAAACATCATCAATGTTTTGAACCTAAACAAACGATAAGAAAGCATATATATCCCACGGATACTCCGATATGAGCAGATCACTAATGTACATACCATGATCCGTTGCACGTCTTGTAATTGATTATTGATTGTATTGATGTTTCTTCGACGATCGGTTAAAGTTTTTCGTGCCTTCTGAATATAGATATCAAATTCAATAAAGGCATACGGCCGCGTTACTGTATTCACTCGTCGACCGTAATTATTATGGAATTCCTGTGCAATGTCTTCCAGATAGTTGAAGGCAATCCGTTTTGAAAACATCTTGTCACACATTACCAAATAGCAGACATCGTGCTCTATCAAATAACTGAAAAGATAAAATGATAATATTTTGCAGCTGCTATATAGCAAATTAACCGAATGATGATACTCACTGAAATAAATAAGGACCGGTTTCTATGCTGCAACGGGTTGGAGAGTTAGGCCCTAGTTTCCGAAACAACAATTTAGCCTGGTTCTGATATTCTAATATGCTTCGACCGGACTGAAAACCATATCATAAATTGTATGTATAAATTTGTTCAGCAAGGATCGCATTTTTGCTATACCTGTTCATCTTCCTGCATTGTTCCCACTAGAGGAAGACCGTCTACAAACCTGGCAATCATCGTCATGAGAGCCATGTTATTTTCAATTTCTACACGCTTTCTATCACAGCAAATAACTTGAACGTCCGATAGTTTACAGTTCGCAAGCAAATATAATTAAAATAATGTAAAAACATCCACGTCATCTGAGAAAACAAATAAAGTTCAACAGTGTCAATTTGGCAGAACCTAAACGAGAGTTTGACAATTGCTACCGGCAACCACATTCCCAATGAACAAAATGACAGTATCAAGGTCTATTAACTATAGAACTTTCCCTATAAACGGTACAGCCAACATCGTCTAGTTTTCAAAATCCTTCCCAGGGTACCTTTAAACTGGTTGGATCGTACTTGTAACCGTCGCACGGGTTTTGCGGTAAGCTACGCTACCATTGTGATATCATGTGCTTGTAATGATGTATGATGGGGTTGTGGTCCTACAACCCTCTGTTGCCAACTAAAAAGTTGACCAACAACCTCATCTAATACCTTTTATATTTTCACAATCCTCAAATCTACTTTGCAGTTTTGAAGTGGAGTTAACTAATCCCTATCCTCTGCAAGAATTTTAGTTGGAGAGAAGTTTTTTTTTGGCTTTTAAACTCCTCTCTTCCTCGTTTTTTGGCGAATCGTTCTTGGTTACAACGATCGTTGCATACGATTACCTTTCCAACAGCGATAAATTACGCATGAAGAAAGATTAACAAAGGCATAATTTTCACTGTTTTTATCAATGTTATACAGTTTAAAATTAACTCTGAGCTATCAAATTACAAACTATATTTACTGTGAACCCACGTGTATGCACAACGTCACCAGCTTTGAAAAAATTGAATACATAATTTCTTTGTTGCATCCATGCAATGCTGCGCGCTCACTTCGACTTCTCAGTTCTAGATCTAGTTCGTCTTATCCGATGAATTCTGCTCTCTTTATATATCATAATTCGAACCAAGGTTCACGCATACCCACTTGTTAGGCGTGAACAAATACCATTGCTACACAATCAGCCATTCTGACCCAGTGGTAAGTCATTCATAATAAAACACTTATTTGCTATATTCTGGTCAAGCTAGTCAAGTTTTCTTAAATACAGTTTTCATAGATAAGTAACATGTAAAACATCGACACGAATTTCGCAATTCGTATAATGTTTGAGAGTTCTGCATATAAGGCTGTCCCTCAACTAGATCTGACAGACAGATAGTAAGATTTTTTTTTCGCGAGCGGAACGAATTGGTAGCGGTGCCGGTTGGACACGACAAGGTCGTTACAAAATTCCATACGGACCAATCCCCCGTACAGCTACGGGTAAATGAAATCAAAGAAATCCGCTTCCACCGAGCAATTATTTGCGTTAGAATGTCCATTTTTAATACCGCTCGCTATTGTGTCTTAAACTATAACGTATGATAGGTCATTCAACGCATCCGTTAAAAATTACTGTACAAAAACCATTTATTTACAATTATTTGCTTTGCCAATGGAAACTTTAAACATCAGGTTTTTATTTCTAATGTTTTTTTTTAATTTTTGATCAGTTTAGTGCCCCCAACAATCCCGACGACACTTATATTGTACTCAACATTACGTTTTATGTACTTTTTCTTGATTTTCTTTTTATGGACATTCACAGTCCCACATACAAACATGGCATGCTTCAGTCGAGATTTTACACCGATTCAGCTTGTTGTGAAGGCCTTACAATCAATAGAAATTTAGAATACAATTGACAATCAGTGCAATTTACAAAACTTCAATACTTCATAATACAGAGCCAGGATTAAGATGTATGCCTTTTTTTGGCTAGATTCTTAGCAGCAATAAATGTATTCTTCATCAACATCGCAACGGTCATCGGGCCGACGCCTCCTGGAACTGGGGTAATATGACCAGCAATTTTGCGCACTTCTAAAAATTCAAAAAAGATACGAATTATTATAATTGAAAAAAGTTATTAACCGTATTCCTATAAAACTTGCCTTCGAAATCAACATCTCCTACTAATTTAGTTTTGCCACTCAAAGGATCCGTTACTCGAGTGATACCGACATCTATTATAGCAACACCTTCCTTGACCATGTCTGCCGTTATAAGCCGCGGCACACCGGTTGCCGTGACTATTATGTCAGCCATGCGGCAAAATCGTGCTAATTCTTCCGGAGGAGTAAACCGGTGACATATCGTTACTGTAGCATCCATGGCACAAGTGTCGTTTCGTCCATCTGCGTGCAATAGCATAGCAATAGGCATACCCACATTTTTGGATCTGCCTACAACTACAGCGTTTTTTCCGAACGTTTCAATTCCAGCTCTTTTGATGAGCTCTTGTACACCTAATGGAGTGCACGGAATTAAAGTATTCATATCCAAACAAAGCCGTCCGATGTTACGTTCATTGAAACCGTCTACATCTTTGTCGCATGATACTGAATTACATATTTTCCTCTCGTCGATGTGGCCTGGAACCGGCAGTTGTATTAATATTCCATCCACGGCATCATCGTTGTTCAATTGATGGATACGGTCAAGTAGTTCTGGCTCTGTAATGTCTGTATTGTACCGTTCCGTTTTGCTTTCAATACCAACATCCGCAGCGGCCTGAAATTAATTGCAAAATTGCGTTGCACGTAAACGCGTTGAAAACTTCTAAACCGTTACATTCATTAGATGGTAACTAACCTTCATTTTATTGCTAACATACGTAGCACTAGCAGGATCGTCACCAATCAGTATTGCAGTCAGCTGCGGAGCACGGTTTCCCTGTGCCATCCATGTTTCGATTTTTCTTCGCAGCTCTTCACGTATTTCGCTAGCTATCTGCTTGCCGTCTATCAACTTTGCCATCTTAGAAGTACTAGCGTAAACAAATACAAAATAACCTCAACAAGCTTATAATTGTTTAATTAACGTGAAGCTACCCCCTTGAAAAATATATTCCATAACCGAGATACGCTGATAATGCGGTCCAGAGAATCGCGTATCTCGAATATCCGCGAATCTCGAGTTTCTTCTAAAACATCGTTTATGCGTCGTATTAAAGGTCGTCGTATGGGATTACTTATTCCCTAGTTACGAAGCACATTCAAAATAGATATGTATATGTTTATTTCAAGAATTACAATAAATTGTAATGAAAATTTATTTTTATAAATAAGAAATGTAACATATTTTTTAAATTTGCTATTTCAAAATTTAATTCTGCATGCAAAACTCCGTGAATTGTCAAACTTTTAAAATCCGCGTTACTCGGGTATTGACTGTACAATACAAGAATACAATTCATACATTTGATTACGCTGTTTACTTCACTCTACCCACATGAAACTAATTCCACACTAATATTTATGAAGCGACATATTTCAACGGATATTGAAAATAAATTTCTTTTTATATTAATCTGCATTGCATCTACTTTCTCTTTGTTTCCCCTTTAACCCCTTCAACGCCGTGTCAAAATCTCGTAAGGCGATTGCCATAGTTAAACTACTCGCTTACATTTTACTCAACAAGCACAAACACGCTTTCTCGCTTTGGCTGGAATGGTTGTAGGTTAGACAGAGCGAGAAGCATGATAATTTGGCTAGTAGGCTAGTTATCATTACGATGTTACTGTATACAGGTGTACAGTTCACTCTGCGCTTACCTGCTACTTACTTCTGTTGTTCTATGGTATAAACGTTTTATTGTAGTATTAGAATATGCAATCTCATTATTTAACCTTGCACTCGGGTAAGCAAAGCAGCTGTTCACTATTTTCAAATCCGCTCTTATGTCAAGAATCGACAATCTGTTATTCGCTCTATTTAGGTTTTGACCAATGATGTTTTCTTTTACTGAACCAGCACTTTTACCGAGAGCACGAACCACAAGTATAGTGACCCAGTCGGCGACTGCCCGTTCGATTTTAATCTGCTTGGAGGAAACTAAACATCTGTTTGTAGATGTAAACATCTTTCTACTACACATAGAAGCGATTAACTCGATGACGTACATGTTGTTTACTTCGGCAATAGTGGTAAGAATTTTAATGGCGAAGGACTCTCTGCAGTAACATGATGAAACCTGTAGTTCAAACCATCATAACACAAGCATCATGTAAGTAAAACAATTCCTTTCTAAAAATATATCATATGAATGAAGAAAAGTGTACAATATTAGAAATCAAAAACTCTCTCACAAGATGGGCAGTCGAAACTATGTTCAATCAACCAGCGATTTACACTTTCCCAAAACCATCACTTTCATCATCATTTCCTCGTCCTCGTTAACACCAAAAGCAAGCGCGTTCATGAGTTCTGAACATAGTTCAAATAACAGCGATATGACAATTCATCAACAAACTAAACTTTGACCTTTAGAAATCACAACATTTTCTTCATTGCTAATGCACCCTCTGTTGCTCTGTGCACCCTCTCAAAGCCAAAAGTAGGCCGTCTTCGATTGTGATTTATTTACTTCACACACGATCACGTGCTGAAAACGAGACAGTACGCAAACGATCGTGTCTCCATAGCAAAGAAGCAACATTGAAATCGAATATAGCGTGTCATACCAAGCAAACAAATTGAATAAACTGCACTTACGAGTCGGCAGAACCTTTTAGGAGCTCCGGAATATGCAAACTTCTATTTCACAGAACAATAACAAAATTATCCATGTGGTTTTATCCCGGTCATTCGGAAAACCCGGATCAATCGTTTGCTCGTTTGATCCAGTGCAGGGTTAAGCAACTTGTTTTGTTTTGCAATGCTAGTTTTCATAGATACTGAAACTTCAAATGATAGCTTTATACAGTTAATACCCGAGTTATGCGGTCTCGATTTACGCGGATTTAAAAAATGTGATTTGTGGATTTTTGTATGCAGAATTCAATTTTTAATTTGCAAATTTCAAATAATCTCAAAAATACGTAAAATTTGAAAATAGATTTATTTACATTTTAATTACATACATTTTAAGGTAATTTTTGAAATAAACGTATCAATATCAATATTGAATATGATTTTGCAAAAAGTATTCGATCCCTTAATACGACATATAAATGATGTTTTAGCGGAAACGGGAGATACGCTGATTTCTATGGAACGTATTATCCGCGTATCTCGGGTATCGAATGTAAATAGTTTCATGTTTGCATTCGTTTCAAGAATTTGGAATAAGACGCAGATTGTTTATTTAATTTTTTAATTCTTCTGAAAAGACACTACATTTTCGTAATGTTTATGTTTTCCTATTAATTTGCTTCAATGAACACTGAATGTACATTTAGGTGAACACACTTTAGACATCGTCCAAAATTTAACCTTGGGTCAAAAATCAACATCGGCAACAACATCCGATCCTTATACAAAACGAGGAGTAAAATGTTCCGAGATCAACGTCCACTCAACAGATTCTGGCGTGAGGGCCATATCACCCAAGCATACCAATTCGACCAAACGCCATACAACCCAAGCATAGTAATTCCACCAAAAGCCATACAAAATTCCGAAGAACTCTGCTCTAACCACTATCTCAGTCCTGCTCTCACCCACAGGGAATGGAAATTTTCCTCCGAAGCACTTTCGATTTGAGTGGTTTTTCTCACGTTTCACACTTCTCCGTCGTCATTTACTCACACTTGTAACGCACATCGCACATCGGTACATACAAGCGCACATCGGTCCTGTATGGATAAATGAGTTTAATGAATGTGTCTCCCTTCTCCGTCTCACATAACCGTATTGATATCGATCGTATCTTTCTCGCACATGTCTTTCTTCTCCGTTTTTCTCGATATCGATCGAAAGCGTTACGGTTATGTGGGACGGAGAAGAAAGACATGTACGAGGAAGATACACTCATTAAACCCACCCATGCATACAAGACCGATGTGCACTACGTATACTAGTGTGAGTAAATGACGACGGAGAAGTGTGAAACGTGAGAAAAACCACTCAAATCGAGAGTGCTTCGGAGGGAAATTTCCATTCCCTGCGGGTGCGAACAGGATCGAGATACCGATATACCAGTAGTATAACCTCCTATCGGTCCCGAGTCGATCAACGTTGGGCTGATCGATAACGAAACGACGGCGAGATTCTTTCCACCAAATTAACAATGATGTAGCTAAACGGACTATGCTGTGTTTATAGAGAGAATGCCCCGGGAAAGTTTTGATATAAATAGGATATGTTGCTGAATCATTCGATACGGTTTCCTTTCGAAACAGGCTCGATAAAGGCTGATAACCAGAAAGGCTCCCTGCTTCCGAACTGTTTTTCGTGAAAATATCGGACCGTAAAACTTATTTTAACCACATACTGAATAGTCAGCCCTTGCTACGGGCGACGGTCCGGACCACCGGAAACCACTAACATCGATTGTGTAATACATAGAGTTTTAGTTGTAATAATCAGACTATATACAGTACATGGTGCCAACCGCTAAATTCTCGGAGACAAAATCCCTTTGGATACACCCGGGAGTTTTCGTATACCCCCTAGTTTTGTTGCGTAGCCGTAACCAGGCCGATATAACTAATAGATAATAGAACACAGTAGTGACATTCTATGACATTCTATACTCCTTTACTATACCATAACTATTTTTTGCATACGCTACTTAACACTACAAGGGGATCTGGGACATGGGAAATCATTTCGGTTAGTTTTTATTTAAATTACTGCCACTTTTCCACGTTTGAGCCCGATATGCTAGAAGATGTGCATTCATTGTAGCTTCTCGACGTTTCCGTTTTCCAGCACTTACTCCTAAATGTAACAGCACAGGATTAGCAACCAGTGCAGCAGCAATCCCCAACAAAGCCGCACCAGCCAAAGGAATCCACACTGATTTTGTTATGTCCTGCACTCGATAATGATGTTTAGTATGTTGATAATATTTGACATAATAGTAACTCTTGTTTTACCAAGCAAACAGCAGTGTTGAATGATTAACTCTCACCTTGGATCCATATGGATGGTTCAACCCATATCCATGTCCGTAATCATATGAACTTTCATAATCATGTACACCATAATCGATTGGGCGTGCTGGACCATAGGTTGGTCTTCGATCGTATAATCCACCAGACGAGTAAAGGCTTCCACCGCTGAATGGAGCTTTAAATGAAATAAGAAACAAATAGCAAGTAATTAATTTATAATTACTGTACCAGTACCTGAACGTACAGAAGCCGTTACGTGTTTTACTCGGATAAAATGGACTGTTGCTCGAGTATTTCTCATCATAATTAGATGTTATAAAATCTTTCTTGTATGCATCAGGTCCTTCATAGAATTCAGGCGTCCACCCAGAGGACGGAACTTCATTTGCCTTCCAACGGTCTGCATTGTCGGCGTTGGATAATCTGGTTTTAAAATTATCGCATTTAATAGAGCCAATACAAAAGAACATTATCGCTAAATTCAAAGCAGTGGCTTTCCCGACACTTAGGATTGCCATGTTGCGTTTGGCACTTAACAAACTAGACTATGTTACACTGCACTCGTGGTTCACATGCAGCAAATATTGTTAGTACTTTTCTATATTGTCACGTGTGTTCCGTTGGCTGGTTATTCCTATACTGTATACAACAGCACTGTTCAGTCTTTTATATCCAAACTAACTTACGCAGCACGGTTTGAAGTACATGTAGTTGTAGTTGAGAGAAACAATAGACGTAAACTTGTTCTTTTCAATCGATTTGTCCCTGGAAGAATGGAACAACAGAATAAACGATGATTGCTTTTGTAAACGAGAAGAAAATGCATGTTCACCCCACATTCTTACTTACTAGTATAATTCGACTGTAAAAAGAAATGATTAGTTACGCTTATAATCGCAGTATGGAGGCAGATTAAATTCCACTTTGACGCTTGTTACAAACCATGTGAGGGTTGACTGCCTGCAAAGAATAGGCTTGTTTCTTACCCGTAGTCTTAAATGGTTCAGCGTTAGTATTCTTCATTTGAGTTGGTTATGGTTTTAATGCAGCAGGTTCGATTAATCCCACCTGGAGCCAAACGCCTATAGCATGTCCAGTTTATTTGCTTCGAGCAGCAATTTTCCATAGTTTTTGTATCATACGATCAGAGCTATATTTCATGTAATAATCAGGATAATAACACAGCTAAATACAACAATGTTTTGTTTTTGATTCGAAGATCGTTCAAATACCTTAATTTCACAATGCGTTTTAATACTTTCGGGGAAAAATGATATAGAAATTGTTTAAGTTAAGCGTATACACGTGATATTTAATATATATTTTGCTCGTACAATGTTTCGCAGCGAATGAGTCGTTTCATTTTCTGTAGCTCCTAGCTGTACTGACACTTCTGCTATACTGAAGCTATTCAAGTTTACTTTCGCATGTTCACTACTCACGCATTACACATATTTAACAGCAATATATATGTTGTGATCCAATCTGACCGAGCTGATTAGACCAGTTGCTCGTCGTTGACAGTCAAGCTGTCAACGTGTCGATGTGTAGGTGAAGGATCAGCTCGGCAGTTCAACGGTCCCAGGGCACGAGTAGAACGAGGGCAATGGCGCAATTTTGAGAGAGTTGTGCTATCGGTCGGTGCGCGCGCGTCCTGTTGGGTTCTTATCTGTTTTACGTTTAAATATAGTTAGGTTCAATAATCCATGCGTTCACCGGTTTTTCATTGGTTGATCACAAGATATCACGAAAATTACACGAAACATAAAAAAAATATATATATATATATATCCCGGTTATAATCCAGAAAACTGTTCTATTGTGCGATATAATTATGTCATTGTTCTGATATTGTATACCAAACAATGCCAACATACCGACTTATAATTCGGTGAGTTGCACTTTAAAGTACTCAAAATGTTAACCGGTTTTGAGTCCAAAATGCAACTGCTTTTTTTTTAATTATTCCTATCCTTAGTTGCTGATACCTATGATTTAGAGGTTGACATTCAAGTTGGCGCGTTCACAGGTGGCTGTGGGTTCAGTGGCCACACTCCGTTACCGTATACTATCTGGCGATAGAGTTGTGTGGCTACTGAATGTATACGTCGCGATATCCGAAGATGATATTGCTTCTCCATGCTAATAGCTGCAATTTCTTGCTAGATAAAATTTCATATTTTAATACAGCTGTGCTATTTACAAACTATGTTGAGTCTAGGAATATATTCGAAGAAACACAACCCATGTTAGTATGAGTACCTGGCATTCTTACAATAAATAAAGAAGCATACAAAAAAATGATAAATACCAAATGTAGGGGCGTGCAGCAAAGCTTCTGCATGCGGTACTGGGTTTAGGTTTGGAAGGTGGGGAGGAAGGTACGAACAGACCAATAGACAATGCCGACAATTCCAATAGAGTGCTGTCGATGGGGGAGAATGAGGATGAAGAGGAGGAACCGAAACTTGGCAAAGCGGACCGATTACGCCGTAGAGCGCATTGTGGTTAGTGTTGGGTAAAGTAGCAAACTTCAGTGTGCTGTGCGCACACGCGCACAGTGCTCGCCTCAAGCACTGTGAGCACAGTGCTCGCTTTAAGCACTTTGGAGCGATGTTCCGTACCATGACTATCAGCCCACTAGTTTTTTGAGAATAACTCAAAAAGTTCAAGAGATACACGAACATGGTGTTGTACAAAGTTGTTCGGAATAAAAAAGTGCGTATTTTCACGCACTACAACACGTGGGGAGTCGTGCCAATTATGGATAAATTTTTGACTTTGCTCTAAAACTTACTATGGATATAATTGCATCCATAGTAAGAAAAGAATGGATCAATTTTGTTTACCGCATTTTATGACGTCACTAATATGTTGTTGAGATTGTTAGAGTTAGTGTTAGATATATTGCGGTGTTAGTGTACGATAGCGTTTGGTACGAATTTGCGAATGGCCTAATAGTCATGGTACGGAATGTACCATGCATAAAATTATGCAAATAATATATGAAATGATGCGTTTTTTTATTCCGAACAACTTTGTACAACACCATGTTCGTGTATCTCTTGAACTTTTTGAGTTATTCTCAAAAAACTAGTGGGCTGATAGTCATGGTACGAACATCGCTCCATAGTGCTTACAGCGAGCACTGTGCTCACAGTGCTTGAGGCGAGCAATGTGCGCACAATGGTGGTGATGAGCACTGTGCTGTGCTGTGCGCACAGTAAGGTGTGCTGTGCGCATTGTGCGCACACCGGCACTTTACCCAACACTAATTGTGGTGTCACGCGATCGCTACGCGCATCGCAGTTACGGACCTTTGTATTATCCATAAGGCTGGACGAATCGGGGATATGAACAAGTCGACTCCTAATCATTTGCCGTAGTTGTTAAGGTCTGTCGTCAGTGTAAAATAATGAATACTTTAAGACGTGCGCGCGGATACGATTAACACAATTACTTTATTAGTCTATCCTAACGTGCTGCCGGAGAGAGAGTGTTTTCTTATCCTCACACTCTTGATCCTGAACCCCCACAGCATCTCACGGGACGTAGGTACTCACCCTGTGAGAGCCGTGGTGCAGAGTTCAGGTTGTATCATCTTAGTATTTCATCATAACAGTAGTAATTCATATATTTTATTTCTACTATACAGAGAATTGCGCTGCTTTAGCGATAAATAGTAATTTCCCCCAGATAACAACTAGTACTCGCAGTATTTACGCAAGTGGGAAATACTTTACAAGATGTAACATTCAACGTTACTTACATTTAGGCACATTGTTTGCTTTGATTTTGTTAAAGTGTGAACGGTTTTATTACAGGTTCTTAGTACACGTGTTGTCGTTACGAGGCTTTTCAACAGAAGAGAATTGCTCTGGTCGTTTCCGCTCTTAACTGACACTGATCCTGATCTTACACTGTTTATGAACTACGTTCTACTACTAACAGCGTTGCATTATCCAACAGATTTCAATATCCTATCATCTAAAATTAAAAAATAATTACCTATGTTATAGCCTTCCTAAACGTAACGCATTCTTGAGATTTACGATAAATCTCAGATTGACGATAAATCTCCAGATTGATAAATCTTTCTGTCAAGCGGCCCGATTTAATCAATCTTGCTGTCAAAAGAATGCGCTCCATATGTCAAAAAGAATTTTAGCCTACCAACGCATAATCTCAGAGATTTATCGTGAATCAGAGCGCAATCTTCGTGCAATCAAAACAATCAATCGGCACTATGTGTTTTGGTGCAAAAAATCGTGATAACTTATTGGTTTTTCACAAAAAGGTGTTTGTTTAGTATTTTTATCCATAGAAAAAGTAAATAGAACTCGAAATTACTCAAAATTGCACAATTTTATCTCATTTTAGCGGTGCTGGTACCGTAGTAGAATACAACTGAAAAGTACTGCGTCGATATGTCGTGCGGATGTATGTTTGCGACTTGTATATGTTGGGGGTTACGCAATTTTACACATAAAGTGTTATTGAGAGTTCGGATTGAATATATAAGTACAATAAAGAGAACAACACGTGCACTTTCCTGTATGTCTATTGGCGGAATACATGTGATAATATAGTTCATGAGGTAGCACAATGTTTACCTCCCTGGACCACAAGTGTCATACCTATCTGTCGAACTAGGATCTGTTGAGGGGTAGGAATTGCCTATCTCCAACAGAACATTCAGTGGCGCTGTTGGGACCAGGTATCTGGCCACAATTATGATCTCTGTCGTCGGCCTGCAGCCAATTTCTCGTGTCTTTTTGGGACAAAATATAGCCCATATCACACATTGAAACAAACTTAATTAAAACGGCCTACTTGATTGTGCACTTTTTGACAGAAAGATTGATCAATCTGGAGATTTATCATCAATCTGAGATTTATAGTAAATCTCAAGAATGCGCTCCGTCTAAAAAGGCTTTTATCTGTTTCAGGAATCAAAGATAGTGTTGATACAAATCAACAGTCCGATTGAAATTAGGGAAACTAGGAACCAGCGTCAGAGCTAAATGACATGTAGATGGCGTTCGCCCAGCACGAAGTGGAGTTGATTGGGCCGAAGGACGTTTCGATTAGGGGTCATTGGTTGACCAGGACGAGCAAAGGGATAAAAGGGACCGACGAAGGGAAAAAAGCGCTCATTTTTGTATTTACGAAACGATAGTGATTTTTTTAGCTCTCTTGTTCAGGATTCGAATTCATTAATACAGTTGCGCCATCTAGGTGTCAGCGTCGACACCTTTAAACGAAAATATTTGTAAGGTTTCAAATTCAGAATTACTAGTTAGGTTCAAAAACAAACGACAAATAATAGAATTTCATGTAATGTATCGCTTTCAAAGCACCACCATGGTCAGTGGGTAGACCATGGCAATTGAATAACCAGAAGAGAGATGAAGAGATAAAGCTAGTATTTGGAGACTGAGATTTTTTGAATTTTACATCCTTTAAGCACCAAATGTTTGATTCTGTAAGGAGTCCTTGGCGGACCCGACACCAAAACTCCCTCCGGAGTAGGCTATAAGAAAACTATACCGCGTGTATGAGCCGTTCTGTTACGATAACGTTCGTAACAGACAGTTTAGTGATTTTTTAGAAAGATGACAGTTAATAGATAATCAAACGAACTCTGAGAACGGTAGTCCTAGAAATTTTGAAACGCAACGAAATACCAGGAAAAAATGGAAATTTGTTTAGTTATTTAGACAGAAGATATGATAAATAGCGGCGGCCGGTGGTATATTGGTGGCGGCGCTAGTCTTCACACGACTGGGCCTGTCCAAAATCCCATCCGGAATCCTATCCAACGGACCTAGAAGGCCGTTATGCCAAGAAAATAAATAAAAATAGAAGATAAATAATAAAGAAACGATAAATAAGCTAATTCCTCTTAGTTCAACGTTTTTTTATTACGAAATTTTCTCTGACCCTCTATACATGGTTATACATGTACTCTTAAATATGAAGTATAACTGTATAACCGGCAACTGCTAGAGGAACAATGGTACGCTTTTGTTTACCACATTCCCGATATACAAATGGAGTGACAATTTACATAAGAAACTCAGGTAGTGTACAAGTTACTTTGAATGTACCCTCCCCATTTGTTGAAGGCGGCATCGATGCCCCCCCCCCCCTCCTCCTTCCTTATCCTTAACCCAATTCATTTTGTTCTCGAATTACCTGTTCACGAGAAGAGAACAGACAGAGAGAAAGAGAGAGAGAGATTAAGAGGAGAAGGAATAACTTTCCGGTTTTTATCTAATTTTTTATAAGAGTTTGCTGAACCTTGACGCACACGGTGTTAAGCCTACACTTTAAACATTGCTTTGAAAGCAGTTGTCAGATTTATTTCGTAGTGTCTGTTACAAAATGGCCTATAACGTAAACAAGTACTGAAGCTGAGCCATATGATTACTCCAAATATGTGGCTAGGAACTCGTGTAAAATCGCAGGGCTGACTATCCAGCTACGGATAAGTAAAGTCACAGAAATGGCAGGCCTACACCTCTTGAGATTGTTGTGCTGATTTAGAAAAAATGTAGCAGCGCAACCACGGTTAAGATAAGACATATTTCAAAATCTCTCTCGCTCTCGCTCTCGTTAAACAACAATAGCTCAGATTTAATGACATCTCTCCAGGGCTTTCCTTTGTTTCTGTATGGTAGGAAGGGTAATGATACCTAGACGCAAAAGACCACGGCCAATAATGATGAAATGTTGGACGATGACCCAAAGCTTTCATACGATAATATCGACAGTATAAACGAGGTGACAAAAGCGAAAGTGAACGAGAACAAGGTTCTTCCCATAATAGTAAAGAGCAAATCTGTACAGTTAGGCAGCGCGCTGTCAGTTCTCGAACAAGACAAACCAGACCACACGACAAGAACAAACCCGTGTAATCGTATGCAGGTGCACTGTCAACTTGTATCGAACATCCCACATAAACAAGAAACAAAACAAACCAGTTTGGTTTTGTCTGGGATGTCTGATTCCCATTTCGAAAATATGTATACCTTGAGAATCCGTTTAGAACAAGCACAGTGGACGAAGCCCATACAAATAAAAGTGAAATAAATAAATATAGGATGTCATGAAATTTCCATGTTTTCGCTCACAAAATCGGTTTTACATCACATTGAAGTTGATATAACACATAATTTAGGACATATTTGGTAATTTACCAATATTTTTATTCATAATTTTAGAATAAAAACGAAGAACCAATCTTGTATACCCAATCATTTGAGTAATATTGGTGTTAAAATAGTATTTTTTACTGTAATATGATGTTTTCTTATGGGTCGAACTTGTTCCTTTCATTTGCAGAATGTCATGGAAACAATCTGCACTTTAAAAAATTGTTCCTCCGGAAGTACGAAGTTTTAAGATCACATTTTTTGTTTTTTTTTATGTGTCTGCATCCTCTTTAATACAAAAATACTAGGGGTAGCAATATCTAAAAAATAATAAATAAACATGATCCCATTCACTATCCACTGTGGACTGTTTGATACAGTGACAGTTCGGCAAGACTGTTGTCAGTACGAAATAGCGGACGATTTAGCAAAACAGGGCACCAAAAGCAGTTAAATATAAACAACCTAATTCGTACAAAAGATGCAATAGGAATCTTACAAGAAAAGGCCAAAATAGAAACAGATAGGTGGTACACGGACATGTGTGTAATTAAAGGCAAAAAATACCAAAAATATCAGAGAAACATAGAAAAAAAATGTGGCACAACAAAATGAAACTAAAACCGAAAGAGTTAAATATATTCAACAGACTGATTTCGGGACACGATTATAGTAACTATTGGCAACACAAATTCAAACTAACAGATAAAGGCCTATGTAGAACATGCAATAGTCCAGATACAGCCACACACAGAATTTTTTACTGTATGAGATTCGGAACAGAAAGAAGAAAAGAAAAACTACCATCAGAAGAAATCTTCATCAATAGTTGGAAGTCTAAACAAATAGGAGAAGTCAAAAAATATGAAAATTCATCCAAACAGAATTATATTCTAAAAAAACAGCATCACCAAACGGAAAAAAAGCTATAAGAAGGGAAACAGTATCAAAGTATTCCACCACAAGATATAAACAAATTTACCCACGCAATCGAAATGTCAAAGCATATAAAAAAAAAACAAACAACAACAAGAAAACCTTAAAACCCCAAAAAGGTTAGCGATACACCACAGGATACGGTAACAATTAAGGACATATGGTCATAGTTGTCGGTCCACATATGAAAAGGTATTTGTATTAACAAAATCACGAAATAGTGCAGGAAGGATTTATTTATTTATTTAAATTAAGAAATTAACAATAAACCAAATTTATTAATCCAGAATAGAATTAAAGAAATAATAGAACGGCGTCTGGCTGTACATTGTAGAGATTGCAGGGTAACTAATAAACACAAATAAAACTATCCAATAAACATACAATGACTTTTTGGCTAACAAAAACACCGAGTTATTGGGTGATGAATTGGAATTGTTTATTGCTCTTGTTTGATGTGACGAGCAATACATATACCTTGGTTTTTATTTCGAAATGGAACGTTTCCGATCCCATCCATCAAACGAATTCGGAATGGATGGGGCGTTCTTTTTCGGAATAGCACATCCCTACAATGTAGTTTTCTTCCCTCATCTCGTATTGCTCGTTGTATTATTTTTCAGTGATGGCGGCGTAGAGTGAAAACTTGTAAATTTTATCGTTCGTGTAAACTGGTCGCTGGATCACTGCATACGAAGCAATTGTGAAATCATTTTCTGTTTTTTATTTGTTACATTTTGTTTGTCTTTATGACAAGGTGCTTTCACGGTATCTAACCATCCGTGAATCAGCCATCAGAACGGCAGAATTTGAGGCGAGGCATTAAAGCGATATTGAATTAACCTGTTGGAAGATCGAATATTCAGAATAATGATACGCGGTTAACGAAATTGTTGCGTTCGCTGTTAGTAGCGCCTATATCACCGAGAGTTATCGTGTTTGTTTATATTTGCCTAAAGCCGTTTTTTGAAGGCGTTCCGTATACATTAACGTCGCCTTCTATATGAGTGTATGGCAATTGTACCGCACTTCATATTAGGTAGCACCACATCGTTGATCCTACTTGGTTCCAGTAGGACAGCCACAAATTCTTTGCGAACATAAGTGGAAACTGCAAGTTAAAAGAACGAGGCTCGCATAACACTATTACTGTGTTAAATGGTAATGCATGCCAGAAAACCGCAACGTTTGCTAAGTGATGGGTAAATTTCGATTTTTTATTTCTTCCAGCTTTAGAAAAGTTTGCTATTTTTTTTCTCATTACTGCTTCATATAATACATGCATCGTTATTTGACAGTCGGCATAAAAACATTAAAACATCATTACTCTACGTAATAAGGAAAAGTGAATTAACTTCTATTTCCTTTAACCATAGAGTCGTTTCCTTGATCTTACCTTGTTGTCAGTTTTGTATGCAACACAGCTCAGGAGTCGGCGACGGTCAGTCAGAGAAAATACAATTTTCTTTGTACTGACCTATCGCAGCACTTAAGCACAATCTTGTTTCATTTAGTTTAAGTGGTAGACTTGAGAAAAATGGTTATGTAGAATGTTTTATTAATTCCCTTTTTTTCTTCAAATCTTTCAGCTATCACCAGTCTCATCAGTATCAGGTATTAATTTTGTATGTTTATATGGACAAAAAATTAGCGTTATTCGTACTTGGAGGCCATGAAATTAGGAAATACGAAAGATCTTCGCTAAAAAATATTTGCATCGTGTGTTTGTTAGCATCTAAAGCGTTGAATCTTAAACTGTCGAGAAATCCATAACAATGTTTTTTTTTCTTAAATCTTTTAGCAATAATGTTGATGTTGATTGTTTGTTAATTGTTTATTTAGCAAATTTTATTAGTCTAGCAGTAGTAGTAGCGCATATTTATTGATAGCTTTAGTTTTACAATTTTAATGTGTTATTGGTACCGCTCTTTAGACCTTAATTCAATATGTTGTAGTTAGTCTTATGTTAGTCTAGTCTAAATAGTCTAATTAGTCTAAAATTTATGACTTTTAAATTCGTCAAAATTATATATCTAAATTAAATGGGGCGTACAACAATAGATTAAACACAATAATGATAAAGATTTCGCATAACTACGTTCATTGCATTATTAGTTCATGCATGCTGTAGTACGTGCCTGACACAGGGATTAGATGGATCAATTGTACTGTTGATTTCTGCTTCAAACTCACATTGTCTTAGGCCCAATCCGTTGTAGTATTCCTTAATAATTGGTTGTTTTTTGCAGAAGTTATTTTGTGTTTTAAAGATTCTTACAGTATGTTTACATGGCTATCTGCCGTTCAAGAACCTACCACAAGTGAATGTTGCATTGTTTCCGTACGATTCCTCCTTTTAGAATGCCTTACCCCGAAACTTATGTTGTTTATTGTGAAAAGCAGATAAACTATTGGTATTGCATGATACAATCTTCGATTATAATTTTGGTTCCGAGTGTGAAGATTTTCTTGGGCAACTGCTGGTGTAACAATAAATCACTCAAATACCTTTCCGTACCAATTTGTAGCATTATTATTATGCAGCACAGACCTGTTGTGTACAGTACAGCACAGTTGATCAATGTGCTCAATCAAATAAGTTATGGTTAAGTGGCTTGGTAGATAAACCAGTAACCGTTTAAATGAAATTTCGATCTAGTTTGTGTACTAATCGATAAAATAAAATATAGTCGAAGAATCACCGTTTCGACACCAGTATCGTACTGGGATAACATCATGAGACAATCTAAGACTAGGAATGCTTTATTATTAACTTTTTGGTTTATGATTACGGGAAACATAAGACTAAAAAGGAAGAATCTGTGTTATTGAATTAATAAATTCTTATCTTGCATGCATCATGCAAGCAATTATCAAACTGGCAATAAAAAAGGTTTACGCAATGCTTGTACACGAATAGCTAACTAATTAATCGTAGGAAGTTAAAAAAAGATAATAATATTTTAATAAATTGTTAGTAATGTAGTGAGTAGTAATAATTAAAAACTAAAGTAATGTGTTAATGTATTGTAGTAAGGCCAAGCTTAATAGATAATGTTATAATAATAACATTTTTCATAGGGACTAGGAGTTGAAAATATAAACTCATTTATATAAACATTTCTCAGAATTCAAAATATGGTTCCTCTAAGCGGGATTATGATCGGGAGAATACTTCTCGATCCACCAGCTATGCTCGGGACCGAGACAATTCACCTACCGGAGGATCGTTAAATGGTAATACTTACCCATTTATTGCAATACTAGTTTTGTATAAAACATTATCCCTCATTAATGTATCTGCATTTGTTATTGTTTCGTAGATTCGCCTAGAGATCGAGAAAGAGAACGTGATCGTGACCGTGAAAGAGAACGAGAACGTGATCGTGATAGATATCAATCGTCAGGATACACAATGAGTAAGCTACGCGATAAGGAGCGGGATCGTGAATACAAAAAGGATAAATATTCGGGTTTGTTCAACATTTAATTATGAAACTCTTGCCTTAATGTATTTTTAATGAGTCTTATTTATAATTAACCATGCACAATTGATTTCAGATTGTTCCCGATCCCCCAAAAGAGGTCGTAGTGAACGAGATGTTGATCATCGTACGATACACGATAGGAGATTTAAAATGACGTCTTCGCTTTTGGATAAACGTGGAATATCTAATGATGATCGCGAGCGTGAAAGAGAACGTGAACGAATTGAACGCGACAGAGAACGTGAACGCGATCGCGATCGTTTACGTGAACGGGAACGTGATAGGGGAGGTAGTAGTAATGCGACAACTGGCAATGCTGCTAGCAGTAACAGCATTGGTGTTCTTGGTAGTATTTCTGCGACCATAATTGCCGGGGCTCTTAACAGTGGTAATGTTGGTAGCAACATGCTTAGCGCTTGTGCGAACATTACTGCAGGGAATGCAAACAGCAACGTAGGCGGAAGTAACATTTCTGCCAATAGTGTAAATCAAAGCAGTGACCGAGACCGTGTAAGCCGTGTCGGAGATTGGAGCGAACATGTAAGCTCATCTGGTAAGAAGTACTATTATAACTGCAAAACAGAAGTTTCACAATGGGAAAAGCCGCGCGAATGGATTGAGAAAGAGAGGTACAGTAATGGGCAACAAAAATGCAACTACAAAGATGCAAACATGTGTTGTTTGTGAGTATAGATATAATGGATTAAACAATATTTTTATTTCATATACGGTTTTAGCAGTCGTGTGCTAGGCAAAGATCAGCAGCGGGATTATCGCGAAAAGGAGCGAGAACGTGAGAAAGAGCGGGGAGGTGAACGTGAACGAGATGAACGCTATTCATCGGCAATTGTGAATCGTTCGTCCGCTTTAGCTTATGGAAAGCATTCCGGCAGCAGTAGTAGTAGCAGTAGCAAAAATAATTCTCGAGGGCGATGGCAACATCATGAATCTTCACTATCCTCTCATAGAAGGCGAACTTTTGAGGACGAAACCCCGGATATGGATATTAGTCCTGGTGATTCGACGCCTACGTCCGAAGCTAGTTACTCGCATTCGAGTACACCTACAGCTGGTCTTACGCAAGTAGGGTCCCAGCATTCACAGACAAACCATAGTATGGTGGGAGGTAATACTAGTACTCATACATCAACGATTGCTGTAACGAGTAGTGGAACACCGCTGTCTTCGTCTGTAGTTGCATCGAACAACAACAACATTAGTAACAATAACAGCGTCCTAGCGGAGGGGGCAAACCACAATCTACCGGTCCATTTGCCAAGAATGCTGGCAAATTCTGCAGTAAGCCAAATTGGATTAACAAACAATACACCGTTAACGTTAAATCAACAACTACAACACAATGCTACACCTTCATCAAATTCGTCATCATCATCGTCATCTGGCGCCAGTATATCATCCCCGTCTTTGCATCACACTGCTCATAGTTCCGGTACTGCTTCTTCTGCATTATCTGGTGTACAAGCATGCCCAGTGGATGCAGGATTGCTAAGTTCTAACACTCCGGGGCCGCCATCATCGATAGCGGTATGTGCATAAGTTTGTTTAATTTATTTCGCATTGTCTACCATTAATACATATATTTTTGTGCTTCATGCAGCCTTCACTACAACAAAATGTGTCACTTTCGTTAACACAGCAGCAGGGGTCTACACTTGTACAACAGATGCCTCAGGCGCAACAGCAACCGCTATATTCTCAACAGTTAGTTCAATCCTCCATCCAGGTGTCGTCTGCAGGCAGTGGGACATCCCTCAGTGTAACTACATCGTTAGCAGGATTGCCTAAAATTCTGTCTCAAATTACGGGCAACAAAGCTATTGAACATAACGACCTCAATCCACAGAAAGCATTGCAAACGATTAATAATGCGTTAATGATGCAGTCTCGGCAGCATAATCCTGGCACCGTGCACGATATGAGCGGCAACAGTTCAACATTGATTAATCTGAGGTAAGTCATACATTAAATGGGTTACTGCTATTAAATTGTAATACTACGATCTCGTTTGATCGTAATTGGACACTAAGGGTGAAACACTGATCAATCGCTCAAGAGCAAAATTGCGACACCTTAGTTAAAGCGTACTATGCGTAGTTATAGCGCAATCTAGCTAGCAGTGAACTAGAAAACGGCAACTTAAAAAACCGCCAAATGAACATAATATATGCAAAAATACACATGGCACATTTATTTTAAAATTCCTTAAAAGTTCAATATAATTTTGCCGAGGTCGGGGCACATTCAGTATTGCTAGTAACGAATTACGGTTAAAATTTATTTTGAACCAAGTTTACAACTTTTGCATGGAATGTAAACTAATTGAACTCTTTTAATATTTCCATTTGCAGAGATCATGCGTTACAGTCGCCATTGTACAATGTGTGTAATCTATCACATCCTGTCCACGCGACTTCGCTTTCCATTGGATCTGGAACTCATTTAAATCATAGTACACACCACAATCACTCTTCTAATAGTCACTGTAGCAATCAATCGAATATGATGCACAATATTGGATTAGTAGGATGCAGCAGCGGTAATGCAATTCATACAGGCGATGGACCCCCCACACCTACACAGGAGTTAGAATTACCGTTAGTAGATCATAGAAAATGTAAGTAAGCAGTTTGATTACATATATGTGTAAATTTCGCATTTAAATGTGTACAACCGTACCACTATGATGCACTTTTAAACGCTTAAAATTTTTCAACTAATTAATGTGCGCATTACATTTGAACTTTACAAATTTTTAGTAGATGGACTGGGGAGTACAGTAGTAACGACGACGACGACTAGTTCTGTGAGCAGTCTGCAAAGTGTCATGGCATCGTCTCAATGCGGTCGATCTCAGGGCCCAAATCTAACGCCTAGTTTAGCAAAATATTTCCGAGCCGATCTTATTTCTCACGTTACTGGATGGCCGTCAGAAATATTGGAAAAAACGGTAATTATAAATATTAGAAATAGTAAACAAATTATAGATAGCCCTGTTAATTGTTAAGATTACATTACTTTCCTTCTTTTACTTGGCAGATTCAAAAACTTTCCGAAGAGGCACATATTTTAGGCGATTTACAGTGCAGCAAAGTATCCGCTGAATTGAAATGTGCCAGAAGTTTAGTTAGGATAACCGAAATTACTGCAACTCTGCAAGAACAAAAGTAAGTGTCACCCTTTACGTTTGTATTTTATTTGCGTATCGTTTCGGTTCCTATTATTAGTATTAACTTGTGTTTGTATATAGTGTAATAATGCACATTTTAAAAATTTCTGGCTAAGTTGCGTTTATCACTATTAATGTTATTTGTATCTACACGTACCGACTATTTTTACATTCTTTACGTTTTATATTCATTTGTAATAATACATGTTGTTATGATATGATAAAATTACTCACTTATCCGGCGCTACAACCGCTTCGCGGTCATGGCCTACTGCAGGACCAATCTTCTAAACCGCTCACGTTCGAGCTCCTTCATCTGCCAATCCATTATCCCGGGACGAACTAAAAGGACTTTACGGGCTGGGTCGTCCGGTGTCATTCTCATGACATAACCCGCCCACCGGAGCCTGGCGAGTCTAATCCCCTGTACGCCAGTAAGTTCGTCGCACAGCTCGTAGAACTCGTCATTATAGCGGCTCCTCCACTGTCCTTCCACGCCGACGGGGCAAAAAAATCCATCTGAGCATCTTCCTCTCGAACGCGACTAAGAGGGTTTCATCAGTTTTGGACAAAGTCCATGTCTCAAAGGCATATGTGAGTACTGGAACTATATAGGTTCTATATAGTCCAAGCTATATAGTTCGTTCATCGCGACAGGTGTTTTGAGTGGAAAAGTTTCCTAAGCCTGTAGAATGACCAGTTGGCAGCCAGCACCATAGCGCAAGCTATTCCAACATCAATGTTATTGTTGGTGTTGACTTTTGACCCAAGATAGGTGAAACTTTGGACGACTTCAAAAGAGCGCTCACCTATATTTGTACGACACTTCTGCGTGAGTTATGATTTGTTGACAGGGTCGCTGATGGTGCCACTATTAACATGGGTTTTGCCTGGTTACTCTCCAACCTGAGGTTTTCTGCTGCCTGCTCAATCCTTTGGTAAGCATCCGTTACGTCGGAGAGCCGTAAACCAATGATGTCTATGCCATCAGCGTATGCCAGAGTCTGAACTTATAGAATTTATAGAAGATGGTACCCGAAGTTTCCATGGCCCTCTCTAGCGCTATTTTGAAGAGTAGACAAGCTAGCCCATCTCCTTGGCGCAGACCCTTGATGGTAGCAAAGGGCCCTGAAAATTTTCCATCCACCATCATCTGGCATGTGACATTGGTCATTGTCATTCGTACTAGTCTGGTAAGTTTAGCCGGGATTCCAAAAGAGCTCATTGCGTCGTAAAGTTTTACCCTAGTTATGCTGTCGTATGCAGCCTTGAATTCGATGAAGAAATGGAAGGATAACCATCCTTCCCGGGGGAGCATCAACACTCTCTAGGGTGATGTGTATAAATACATATCATTAGATGTAAATTTATCTTACAAATGATAACACATTATGTTTATTTAAGCTTTCTTTGTTTAATTTGCTAGGTAGTTTGGATGTTTATATATCCCTCTAGTTCCTTATTAATACTAATATAATGTAACTTCTTTTCTTTTCAGAATAATGTATCTACGGCAGCAAATCCGTAGACTAGAAGAATCCAAATCGGAAAACTCATTCATGTCATCAGATGATCTATAGCATATTGGTATGAATATTGAGCGCATGTTCAGTCGGATATAAGAGTGCAAAATGAGAAACCCGTGTATGCGATTGAAAAATTGTAATTAAATTAAGCAAAATTTTAATGTAAGTAACAATAAGCACTCAGAAACCATAACAATGAAAACATTCAGCTGATGTGCTTATAAATATACAAAAACTACATTAGAAGCAGGTGTTGTATCTAAAAACATATTGAACTGTGTCGAGCTGACAAGAGAAATGTATGTGTACCATGTGATAGGTCATCACGTAGCGGGAATATATACACTCAAGTCTCTATAAGGTATTGTGTCTCAAAGATAGCAAGTCTCCCTAAGATGAACATTTTTAGTCCCTTCATTTTCAATACATTTTTTGTCTCTCAAAGCTGCAAAGTCTCCCTAACATGACATTCTCTAAGCTGCACATGAAGTTTCTAAACCAATGTCTCTCTAACCGTGCATCTACTCCTAACGGTTTTCCAAAGTACGATGGCCAACGTACCTGTTATTTTGGTCTCCCATAAATCGTGGGAAGCTCCCAACGTACCTGGTAGCGTACCCAGCCCCATGGTAAATGACAGGTACGTTGGCAAACGTACCTGTGAACACCGCTAGGTGCACGGTAAGATAGCGGTCCCTACAGCTTGTAGGTTAGAGAGACTTGGCTGTATGTTATAACTTGTTTAAAACCATGTTCCTTGTCCTACATGTACGGAAATGTACTGTGTCCTTTAAACGCACGTGTCCTACAGAGTCCGTACAATAAGCTACTCCTAAAAGTACTTGTTAAATGTATGACACATTTCATGTAAGAAGCTTTCTACTCTGAACTACTGACGATTGTTGTGTGCTAAATGGTTATGCCGATATTTCAAAGTGAACGCTGGCAATCTGCATTCTCGTAAGTTACTCATTCGCACACAGGTGGTCTACTATGTTGTAGATTAAAGGTGATATTATATTGAAGTAGCAGAAAGAAGATATTTCATTTCCCACATGTATTTATCCGCAATACATTTAATTAACAGTAGTTTTTAGATTTTAAAAAATGTTATTATTCCATTATCATGACATTTGAATCCGATATTTTTAAATATCTTAGAGATAGAATCATACATCTAAGTCCATTGCCGAGATAATCGAGACCATCTCCAGAAAACCAATGTTGGCATTAAAACGTAAATAGTTCGTAACTAGGTATCACAGTAACATCCGTAAATATAAACGAATTTACTAACCTGCATGCTTCTCGGGTTATCTTTGCATGAAGCAGTAACCTACCTGTGAAATAATTTCCATCTACAACTCTGATAGGCTAATATTGAAATTTTACAAATCATACGTATTTATGCTCCGGGCTGTCAAAGAAATAGGCATTTATTTATTTTTACACATTACATAATTTTCGTTCTATTAATGTTTTTTCATCTGTTCTCTATTACTTTTTTCCATTTCGCATTCGGAACGGGATGCCTATTCTTTGCAATCGATGATGTTTTTCCTACGAACCACAAACATAAATGTATTACATAATGCTCCTGTTGTATGACATGTTGAACAAACTACCTTACTTACCATTTGCATCGAAATGATGTAATGAGAACTATGTTGCAAAATGTTCCACCATTTAATGGTATTTGTAGTTACGGTGATGCTTCAGCTTACCGTAGTTAATAGTGTAGAAAAACACCATTCCACCGACGATAACTTGGAAGAATGGAGCGATACCAGTTCGTTTAGGCTGCACATACTTGTGCTGCCATCTCCAAAAGGTGCGACTGAAAACTCCAGCTAAGGCGCGCGGGTTTTTATCGCGCCGGCCAAACCATGAGCCAAGTTCGCTAAGTTTCACCTGACCGAAGGGAGTATCGGGTTTTCCGTAAAAGCGTGCCGGATCGTAAGGTCCATGCACCTTCGGATTATATTCCGCAGGATAATCACCGATAGCCATGTTGTTTTTCCCTTTTCACAACCTCTGTGTTGCAACCCTGGAAAGATGAAAGTTTAGCGAAAGGGAGGAGAGATCATTGAGCAATTTAACGATTAATATGTTCACACACATCCATTTATCAAAAGCATTTAAAAGAACTCACTTTTTCACAGAGTTACGGCTTTTCGCAGCACGGCGATCGAAGTTTTTCAGCAGAGTAATCAGAGGTTGTCAAAGAATAGATTTCGAAATGTGGATCATTTTGACATTTCACACAGAATCAATACATATGACATATTCCATGGGTACCATTTTCGATCAGATGCTGACATTTAAGGAACCATTTCAGTAATCAATATTTATGCGTACACTCGATTGAATACTGGTAACAATTTTACATTGTGCATTATCGTCCAGGTGCAGAATAGTAAATGGTTCATTAATTTACGAAAATCCGGATTGATAGTTCAGGATACATATTTTAAATGGGTCCATACCTGGTTACTACAAACCTCGTTCTCTGTCATAATCTTATGTCAGTTTGTTTTGTGTCGAGACGCCTCTTCTTTCGTGATTTTGCCGTGTGCGCGCTTTTAAGAAAAAATTGTGGTTTTGCAAACACTGTTCGGTTAACTAAAGAATTCAGCAGACATTTCATTATAATGTCGAAACATAAAGTTTCCCTCGAATGGAAAAAGCGAGTTAAAACGGAGTATGTGAAAATTCGACAGAGTAAGCGTCATAAAAAAGTGGATGATGTACGCTCAGCGTGGAATCGGAACAGGTAGCGTCGATCGAGGTTCATGTTAGGCAATAGCCATAAAGACACCGAAATAGCTAATAATATACACACATATTTGGTTTGCAGGCAATCATTATTAGGTATGCTAGTTGCGGACAATGGTTCCTGGTTGTCAACAAATGCAACATGGGTCCAATGCGAAGTGGAACAACTGCCACATGTCCACTGCATGAAGAAAGCGGAAGTGATAGACCAGGAGGGCATTCATCAAAATGTACCGATACGAGTAGTCAATGCAGTAACAACAATTCCAACCATGTATACGTGGGCTCCAACGCAACAGAATTTTATGGTGGAAGATGAAACGGTCCTGCACAACATACCGTATATGGGCGACGAAGTTCTCGATAAGGATGGTTCATTCATTGAAGAGCTTATAAAAAACTATGACGGCAAGGTGCACGGTGACAAAGAGGACAGCATTGATGATGCCATGTTTGTCGAGTTAGTGCACACGTTGATGCAGTACACAAATAAGCCTGCTACTGGAGATGAACCCAAGGAACCCACCAATGTTAAAGGACCGACAGGAGAAAAATCGACGATTGTTAATGTTGACCAACCCGCTGGAAAAGCCGTACCTAGAAAAGGGGGAAGAGACAAAGAACCGGAAGACAAGTATGGCGGTACAGAAGCAAACCCGAATGAGCAAACCATATCGTCCGATTTGAATGAACGAATGCAACGACCGAGAAGGAACGGTGCAAACGTGAAAGCGTTTCCACCAGCAATAATATTTCAAGCTATAAGTTCACAATTTCCAGAAAATGGAACAGGAGAAGAACTAAGGGATAAGTACATTGAACTAACAGAACGTGTAGATCCAGAAAGACCGCCGGAATGCACACCAAACATCGACGGACCAAGGGCGGAATCTGTGTCGCGAGAACAAACGCTCCATTCCTACCATACACTTTTTTGTAGACGTTGCTTTAAGTACGATTGTTTTTTACACCGTAAGTATTAGAGATTACCTGCAGAAGAACAATGGTTGCTATTGAACAATTTATTTATGTTATAAGACACAAAATGGTTTTCTACCAACATAATACATCCTTGTAGTCAGCCGTTGGGATGTGTGATTTTTTTATTACGTTATTACTATTAGATAGAGACGGCCCGGTGGCTTGATGGTAGCGGCGCTGGTCTTCACACGAACCTGACCGGACCAAAATCCCATCCGGGTCAATCCCCCGTAGCAAGGACCGACTATCCGGCTACGCGGTAGAATAAGTTTATACGGCCAGGCCGTTCTAACGAAAAAAAACTACTAGATAGATATTAGTAACGATGAAGGTATTAGGTAGAAAGACAATTAACCAGGTCCCATAGTACCGAGTTAGTTTTGTAGGAAAATCATTACCTGTGAGATTTATGCGCCTGTACTCACAACCGATCAAAACATTTTTTTAAGTTTGACTTTTTACGCACTACCTTTCTGATGATAACAGGTTTGCAAGCTTGCCATCCTGGTCCTAACCTCCAGCGACGTCGGTGGCCGGAACTGAAGGCCCCGGGCAAACCATGCAGTGACGCGTGTTATTTGCTGTTGGTAAGCTGTCTATAGATATCACGCTGCTCAATGGAAAGTTGTAAATTTCTTCTGTGCTTACATACTTACTTTTGCAACAGGATGGCATAAAGGAGCAGCTGTGTTCGGACAATAACAGCAAATCGCCTGCAATGATGGACTCTGGAAATGAGGCATGTTCTGAAGATAGCAACGATAGCAGCCACTACAGTAAGGACGCGACGTTTGTAAAGTCGGCCAAAAATGGAAACAATCTGTTCGAAATATTCGACGCTAAAGACACAGAATGGAATGGTTCAGATAAATCGTTCTTCCGTACGTTGCAAAAAACCTATCTGAACAACTACTGTGCCATTGCCGAGGCAATGTTGGTGAAAACTTGCCAACAGGTGTATCACTTCGCGCAACAGGAAGCGGCCGGATTTCTACCGATTGAGCTTAATAAGGACAGTACTCCACCAAGGAAGAAGAAGAAGAAGCATCGTCTTTGGTCGGTACATTGTCGTAAGATTCAGCTGCGCAAAGAGTCGAGCTCGAATCACGTGTACAATTATTCGCCTTGCGATCATCCGGGCCAGTGCGATGCAAACTGCCCTTGTTACAGTGCACAGAACTTCTGTGAAAAATTCTGTAACTGTAGTAGTGACTGCCAAAATCGATTTCCGGGATGTCGTTGCAAGGCACAGTGCAATACTAAGCAGTGTCCATGCTATTTAGCTGTGCGCGAATGTGATCCTGACCTTTGCCAGACGTGTGGAGCAGAGCATTATGAAATTGGCAAAATTACCTGCAAAAACGTGAGCGTGCAGAGAGCTTTGCGTAAGTATCAGGATCAAGCTGTTGAATTTGTAGCAAGTGGGATAATAGTTGTATCGGTTTGTTTCATATTGCAGATAAACACTTGCTGATGGCTCCATCTGATGTGGCTGGTTGGGGGATTTTCCTGAAAGAAAGTGCACAGAAAAACGAATTCATTTCAGAATACTGCGGAGAAATAATATCGCAGGACGAAGCTGATAGGCGTGGGAAAGTGTATGATAAATACATGTGTAGTTTTCTTTTCAATTTGAATAATGGTAAGTGGAAATGGATGCCTTCTGCCTAGTTGTTGAATACATACAGCAAGTGCAATACCGTAGCTAACTCTCATGATTTCCTTTTCCAGATTTCGTTGTCGATGCCACTAGGAAGGGTAACAAGATACGATTTGCCAATCATTCTATCAACCCAAACTGCTACGCTAAAGTGATGATGGTAAACGGCGATCATCGTATTGGCATATTTGCGAAACGTGCTATTCAACCTGGGGAGGAACTTTTCTTCGATTACCGTTACGGGCCAACGGAACAGCTAAAGTTTGTAGGTATTGAACGTGAAATGGAGTTTCTTTAAGTGTGCTATGGGATAGAAACCTTAGCAATACGTATCGAACATCAGCGGTGGATGATGATTTCTACTGGACGGTTTTCTCGGCCGTTTAGCAACAGGTCAGGTTAAGTGCAACCAATTGTAAACTGTGGACCTTACATCTTTGATGCTTATGTATTTTCATTGTACCTAAATTAAAGCACCTGCCTCAGAGATTGTACTAAAAATTGGTAGTATCAACCATTAGGTTGGCATGCATTCTTCAATGAGCTATAGTTTTTTTTTTTTGAAAATAGATATAAAAGAGCATAAGTTTAGCACTAACTGCTTTCAAAAAGTGTTTATTCTGGATAGATTGGAACGAATTTAGTTAATGAAAGGTTTGGATTTTTCCGTTTTTTATTGTGATGTCCCGGACAAATAAGGAACTGCAGTACTGTCTTGCTTTTATATATAAAAGGAGAATTATCACCAATTTGGATGCCTCACAGGGCCGATTAGTCCGCTTACCTTTAATGTTACCATTAAAGTAACAAATTTTTGTTAAAAGAATGGCCTTTGACTAGTACTACCATGCATTTAATTTTGGTCATCAGGATTATACACCAGATACGTGAAATTATAAAAAGCACTTAATAGTATAATTGTAATTACATTGAATTTTATAAAAATATACTAAAAATAGAATACGATATACGAAACTTACGCCTCTTGGACACGGATTCGGATTCTCGGAAGATAGTCGGAAGAATTTCTTCCCTGAATTTTTTATTTCCTGCGATCCTTCGACTGGTATTTGCGACGTTGAATGTCAACATCGTTCATAAGTGGTACTATAAGCTGCAGAAGCTAGAGTATACGCAAAACCAGGAAAATTAGCAGAAAAGGCAAAAGGATAAGAGGGTAGGGACGAAACAGAGGAATAAGACAGAAGAAAGTTACTATTGAAAAGCTACCAGACTAAATGAGGATGACAGACGACAACGAAAGGAAGACAGAGAGATGACGTACTCAAAATATACAATAAAAACTGCCGGGACCGAACTATAAAAGGATCTCTAGAGTTAAAGTAGGTACGGCGCGCTGTTACGTGGACGAAGGGACCGGGTGAGACATTATCATTAGTTAAAAGAAGGATGGTGTGTCGGTAACACCAAGAAGTAAGCCGGTGATAAAAACTACTTGAGCATGGGAACGTCTAGATTCCAGTGAGGGAAGATCCAGAATTTGGCACCGAGGGGTAGATCGGCATAGTAGCAACCAAGAAGGCATCTCATAGCAATGCGTATAAATAGTATTTGCTGCCTCTCACGACACAGCAGAAGGAAAAAGAATTCGCATGTAATTGGATAAAGGAGCAGTCTGATTTGAGGTCATCTGTAAAGTGTAAAGGATGGACGGATATTTCGATGGAATGTTTCAAGCGGTCGGATTAGTTAGGTAGCT
Organism: Anopheles marshallii; assembly: GCF_943734725.1. Lineage (NCBI taxonomy): Eukaryota > Metazoa > Arthropoda > Insecta > Diptera > Culicidae > Anopheles > Anopheles marshallii. The sequence goes on from NC_071327.1 coordinate 42,965,173, forward strand.
GGACGTTAGAACGGACTGGCCGTATCGACTTATTTCACCACGTAGCCGGATAGTAAGTCTTTGCTACGGGGGATTGGTCCGGTCCGTTCATGCGAAGACCGGCACCGCTACCATCATGCCACCGGCCCGGCCCGGCCGCTAGGACTCAGCTACTACTCAGATGGGCATTTCACACATCTCCGAGTAGGTACTATTATATTATTCGACAAGATTTTTGTTCGGAAGGTTGGCCTTTACAATCGAAAAGTTTAGCTTTTATTGTATCATAAGATCGCTTAAGATGTCTTCACACTGGTAGTTATTACATTCGACAGTTTCCACGTCCTGAAGTGTGGTTAAAATAGCTCGTTCCATATCCAATAAAATAGTCGGTTTTTTGTACTGCAAAAATAAAATAAATGTGAATACAGATCAAATTATACGCATAGCAGATATATGTTCGTAATGATAATTTCTTTTTCTGTTAAGTTTTGTTATGCATACCGTTATTATAAGAGTACAGTTTTTGTGAACCATTGCCAAACTGTCCTGGCTTGGAATGATATTGCACCTTTTTAATTCCGGCACTTCTATTTTCTTGAAATATTTCTTGTTTGAAGTTCTAACAGTAATCGTTGCATCGTTTTCCCCACATGTTACGGTGTAGGTAGAAATAGGATATGGTAAATTTCTGATTCTCCATTCGAGAGCATTCCGCGTAACCCTTTTCGATAGCATTGGCTCTGAACAGGATTCCCTCAGTATTAGTTCATTTTCTTTCAATCCCACAGGTATTGAATCGCCCAGTTCAATTAACCATTCTTCTTTCTGCAATAAAGCAGTTTTGTTTTTCCAAGCTCGCCTTAACACCACTCCGGTATCGGTACTGTATTCTTCGGCCATTTGCCTACCATCTGGAAATCGATAGTGAACTTTTCGTACATTTCCCTGAATGATGGATGATTTTTCGGCACTTTTAATCAATGCCAGCCAATCTATATACGACATGTTGATAAATTTTCACGCTAGAGTAATCACAATATCTATGTAAGCAAGAATCCGCTTCCACACCGGTTACCTAAAGTATAAAATTCTGTTAAATATACATCTTACTTGAAATGAAATATGATATCAAGTGCTTACTGTCTAGCTTCCTATTGGCGAATAATTGTGTTTACTCTTTTAATTGATTTTGTTCGAGAATGAGGAAGTTTGTTTACAAAGCAACAACATGGCCACATCTAGGTCTTTTTCTTCTTATATGCGAGCTATTCCTGCGGTATGACTGGGGAACCAACTTCCTGAGCTTTCCCTAGTTACTCCGCAGTTTTGAGCCTAAGGACCTCTTATTTACAATAGGGCCGGCAGCTAATGGCCAATAACCTTTTTTTCCTGTTGCTCACAATTTATTTGTAGACTGTTTTGCTCGTTTGGTATTTTTGGTATCACAGTCTGACGTTCATTACGTTTATGGTGCATGTTTTTGGTGTACAGGCATTACCTCTGTACGTCACTTTCGGAGGGCCTTATTTCGGACTTGCTCGGACCAGAGCCGTTGGCTTCATCTACTAGAATTTTTTGCTTACTAGCTTACAGAAACTAGAGAGAACTAGAAAGTTAAAAAGGTATTTGGTGTATTAATGTTATCACTGTTCTAATAATACTTGCATTTTTTTACGAAACGTTCCTAAAAATGTCTTTATTTCTTGTCGGATGCTTTCCTCGTTGCAAGCTAAACTCAGCACAGTGAAATATGTTGTAAGTGTTGGAGATAGGCAATTCCTACCCCTCAACTTATCTCTTAACCTAGTTTGGCAGATACAGGGTTTTACACTTTAGTTTTGACTGCCAGCGCACATTTTTTTATGCGCCGCACTCGATTTCTTGTCGCCGGCGCACAGTTTTGATTGCAAGCACCGGATTTTTGAACGGGAGATATTATTTATTAATATTTAATAACCTTGAGAAATAAAAATTATTATGAACCTTGGGAGAAGCATCAGAGCTGTCAATATGCATTGTACTGATAGATCTTCTTCTCCGTACGCCTAATCGTGCACCTTGTAATTGTTCTAATCGGTGTACTTTTAGCGATTTTGTGCCACCAGGGTTGTTTATATGCAATATTGTTTGTTTTTTAGGTACTTGGTATTTTTTGTGTGCAAAATAAATTTAATAAATTATTAGAAGTTTTGTAAAACATGTATTGGGTTACGTATTTGTATTGTAGTATTGTATTGTATTGTATTGTATTGTAGTATTGTGCTAAAATCACTCCCTGCATATAAACAACTAATTCAAACTCAACCCAATCTTTCACAAGGGGGGTTATAAACATGCCGCCGAAAAGCTGCCAAGAGTCAGGCTGATGAAATTAAATGCTCCCAGTACTTGGAAGTTTCGAATGGAGTTGCTTCTGATTCGAGAAGAAATATGGTATATGATCGTTGACCCAAAACCGGAATCACCACCGGAGAAATGGGTCAAGGATGACCGCAAGGCGCGTGCCACGATGGGGCTTTGCATAGAGGATAACCAAGCCAATCTGGTTAAAAACATACCTTCGGCAAAAGAGTTTTGGGAAAAATTACGTGCGTTTCACGAGAAGACGACTGCAACGTCGCGAGTGTCGGTTCTAGGCAAAATATGTGACATGAAGCTGATCGTGGGTGGCGACATGGAAAACCATTTAATGGAACTCGAGAGTTTATTCGACAAACTCACAATAGCGGGTCTGGTGCTTCAACCAGAGCTACGAGTTGCAATGATTCACTGGAGCTTGTCGGAGTCATCTGGTGGGCTGGTGACTGCATTGGATAGTCGTCCAGATTCAGAGTTAACGGTGGAAGTCAGGCAACACTAGCGAACCAAAGGCCATGAAAGGTTACGTGAAACAAAGCCACAAAGCAGTGTGTTATAAGTGCGGTAAGCCGGGTCATTTGAAATGAAACTGCCGTTTCAAGGAACTGAAACAAAATGGCTCCCGCGCTGAGTGTAACAGTATGTGTTTCTTGTCTGGTTCATATCAGACAAATGGGTGGCTGATCGAGAGTTGTGCCAGTTGCCACATGACCAGTGATAGGAAATTATTCGAAAAGTTTGTTCAACAAAAGGGACCTAGCGTCGCTTTGGCCGACGGGAACATTATCGAAGCAAGTGGTAGTGGTTATGGAACGGTGGATTGTGTTGGTGCAAATGGTGGCATCATGATATACAAGTGACATCATCTTCAAATCTAATGGGTGTGAAATCAGTGATACGAATATTAAGCCAATGTTCAGATGCGAGCGTACAAATTGCTTGTTTGCGCTGAGATTAATTGCAGTATCCAAAATGGCCGCGAAAAAGACACACAACACAAATTGCAAGCACTTGTGGCATCTGCGATTTGGTCATCGTGGCTCGTCCGTCATCTCGAAGATATCGAATGAAGAATTGGCTACCGTAATGAAAATCGCGGACTGTGGTATTCAGGAATCCTGTGAAATTTGCATCGAGGGAAAATCAGCGAGAATTCATTTCCAAAGGCATCGGAAATAAAATCGACAAAAGTGTTGCATTTAGTTCACACAGATCTCTGTGGTCCGATGCGGACAACAACACCAGGAGGGAAGCGGTATGTCATGTCTATGATAGATGATTTTTCCCGTTTTACGTTCGTTTATTGGCTAGAGAAGAAGTCTGACGCTGCAGAGAAAATCAAAGAGTATTTAGGGGGTTATTCCGTAGTTCGGAGCCCTTATTTTATTCCTCCTTCCTTCTTTTTTGGGACTTAGCCACTCTTCGGTCCTCCTTGGGGTTGCAGCGAGATGTTCGTCGGTTGACGGGGAAACGATAACTAGTAGAAGGATTTTCTTGTCGAAGTGTTGAACGATAACTAGCAGAAGGTCTTCCTCGTCGGAGATCGGAGCGATAACTACTTTTCCTTCGGACATGCCACCGCTTTTATACTGTGCTGGCCATGTCTCAAACTTTCCTGTCTCCTTACAATTCGTGTTTGATCCTGTCTGTTTATCGTTTGTTCGCCTATTCTTTCGTTCCTCTCATACAAACAAGGATCTTATTGTTCTAGCTTTACCGGTTGTCTAGTTTGGGTTTACCTAGGAAAAAAGAACTCATTGTATTCGTCTTGTCCAGGCAAAAACTTCCCAACTAGCAATTTGGTTAGTACCCTCTTTTTTGCCTAGGTGGCGCTTTTTCGTGTCTTAGCTAATTAACAGGTTGGCTGATAAGTCCCCGGTCTAACAAAGAAAAACACATTTTTTTGTCAAAATTCGATTTTATTATTCAACATAGTTCCCTTCAAGAGCGATACAACGATTATAACGACCTTCCAATTTTTTGATACTATTTTGGTAGTACTCCTTCGGTTTTGCCTCAAAATAGGCCTCAGTTTCGGCGACCACCTCTTCATTGCAGCTGTAGGGTACGGCCTACTCCGGAGAGAATTTTTGGTATTGGAAGAGGATGGGAGAGGTGAGAGGAGTGGTCGTTGGACACGCCGAACTGACCGCCCTGGATAGAGAGGAAATATGGATGGCCGTTGGACACGCCGAACAGACCGTCCTGGGAAGAAGGAAGGAGGAAAGGGTACGAGAGTGGTTGTTGGACACGCCGAACTAACCAAACCGCAAGAGGGAGGAAGGAGGAACCAAAAATACTAGCAAAGATATATAAATACACCGGGGAACGTGTATGAGTGTCTGTAAGTCGCTACCCGCCAAAGACTCCTTACAGATTCAAACACTAGGTGTTTTAAAGGATGTAGAATTCAAAATAAACTCAGTCTCCAAATCTTTGCTTTCTATTTCTCTGTTTTTTATTTAATTCGCATGGTCTACCCACTGACCATGGTAGTGCGTTAGTAGCGATACATTACATGCAAATTTCTAACTTTTTGAACCCAACTAGCAATTCTTACATTGAAAACCTTCCAACTGTTTTCTTTAAAGGTGTCGAATCCGACACATAGATGGCGCGACTGTACTAATGAATACGAATACTGAACATTCTGCCACCTTAAAATTGACCAATTTTAATTTCTCCTTTCTAATGTCGGAAGTACGCATATTTTTAGAATGTTTCTCGTCGTTGTGGTGCCTTTACTTGTACGCAATGTAACTACTCTAACACGCCCGTCCTTTCCTGGATGGCATTCAACAATACGTGCCATCGGCCACCGAGTGGATGGTACGTTATCCTCTTTGATAAGAACGAGAGCGCCAGGGATGATTAATTCCTTTCCAGGATTCAGCCATTTGGTACGAGTTTGGAGTTGTTGAAGATATTCACGGTGCCATCGATCCCAGAAACTTCTCATCAGTTGCTGCACGTGTCGCCAATGGTTCAGTCGATGCTCGGGAATATGTGTGACATCAACGTCCGGAATCTGATGTAGCGATGATCCAATCAAAAAATGACCTGGAGTGAGCGCCGTTAGATCCGTGGTGTCGTCATTCATCGGGGTGATGGGTCGAGAGTTCAAACAACACTCGATCTCGACCAGAAGAGTTGCCATGTCCTCGAACGACAGCGTTGATGATCCCAATACTCGCAACAGGTGGTGTTTAGTCGATCGAACAGCTGCTTCCCACAATCCTCCGAAGTGAGGAGCTCTAGGCGGGATGAACTTCCAAGTGATTCCCCTTTCTAAAGTCCACGTCTTTATGGCATGTTGATGATCTGAGGAATGAAAAAGTTTGTACAAATCATACAACACGTGTTGCGCGCCTTTGAAGTTGGTCGCGTTATCTGAGTGGATTTCGGATGGAATACCACGTCGAGATATGAATCGTCGCAATGCTGATAGAAAGGCCTCTGTTGTTAAGTTGGACACTAGCTCGATATGTACGGCTCGGGTCACAAAGCAGACAAAAATAGCTACATACGCCTTTGTGGCTACGGCTCGACGATGAGGACCCTTTACCATTACTGGTCCACAGTAATCTATTCCAGTTATAGAGAATGGGCGTGCTGCTTGAACTCTTCCAGCTGGTAAGTCTGCCATTATCGTTTCTGTAGATGTTGGGCGAGCACGAAAGCACGTATGACACTGATGGTAAACCTTTCGAGCCACATTTCGTCCTCCAATAATCCAGTACCGTTGACGGCTGTAACTCAGCATGAGCTGTGGTCCTCCATGGAGTAAGGAGAGATGAAAATGTTGCATGAGCAAGTTGGCTAATGGGTGACCATTTGGAACCAAAAGAGGATGTTTCATATCTTCATGTAGTGAAGAATGCTCCAAACGACCTCCTACTCGTATGATGTCATCTGATCCTAGTTTTGGATGAAGCCACTTTAATTTTGATGAAGCGGAGACTGGCTTGTTTCGTTGTAGCATTTGTATCTCGGTGCTGAAGCTATCGCGTTGAGCAAGTCTACACAAAGCATCTTCAGCTTCCCTCAGATCTTTTGTGGTCAATCCTTTGCTGTGATATGAACGACGTTTAGCGCAACGGTTCATGAATTGACAACAGTAAGCGATGATTCTTCGCAACTTGGAAAAGGATGAGTATAGACTGAAGATAGGGTTAGGTGTAAAGTTTGTTACCGTACATGCGACCGTGGATGCTCGTTGTTCTGCTTGTATGTCTTCAGTACTTGCTGTAGGGGATGAATTGGGCCAGTTCTCCTTGGGCTGGTAAATCCATGGTGGTCCCTGCCACCATAGGGAATTTTTTAGAAGGTCAAGACTCAAACACCCTCGTGAGGCCACATCAGCCGGGTTATCGATTCCGGGTATGTGACGCCAAGTACATCCTTCAGTATTTTGTTGTATTTGTGAAACCCTGTTCGCAACAAATGGTTTCCAATTATTCGGAAGAGCTCGAAGCCAGTGAATTACAACCATTGAATCAGTCCAAAAAACTGTAGGAGCCGTTATTGGTACTGATTTCCGTAGCCGTTCATACAACTGACTCGCCAAATGGGCTGCGCACAACTCTAATCTTGGAATGGAGTGTTTGCTCTTCAGTGGAGTAACCTTGGTTTTGGATACAAATAAATGCATGGTTACCTTTCCAGTGGCGTCTTCGTTGCGAATATAACAGCAGGCGGCATATCCCTTTTCGGAAGCATCGCAAAAGAAATGAAGCTGCTTGTTTACCGATGTTCGGCCAACCGCTACTCGAGGAATTTGAACACTTTGCAAATGTTCCAACTGAGACTGAAACTTCATCCATTCAATCTGCATCGAAACAGGAAGTTCATCTTTCCATCCCAATGGCTGAGCCTTTTCGTTGGTGAGACTCCAGACTCGTTGCATGAATTGCTTTGCCATGGCTTTAACAGGGTCAATTATTCCTAGTGGGTCGTATATTCTAGCTATGCATGAAAGGACCTTGGTTTTGGTGATGGCTTCAATTGTCTTGGGAATGTTGAACTTAAAACGTAGTGTGTCAGATGATGGATCCCAAACGAGCCCGAGCGTGGCCAAAGCTCCTTCACTGTCAATGCTTGAAAACGGACTGGTTGCCAGATTTTGCTCTTCAATTTCTGAAAGTATTACAGGTTCATTAGATGCCCATTTTCGTATAGCAAATCCTGCTTTGTTGCATAGCTGTTCCATCTGGTGTTGCAAAATGTGAGCTGCTGTAGTTGTTTCTTCACCGGATACGAAGTCGTCTACGTAGAAATCACGAAAACGGGTTGCAGCAATAGGAAATTCTTCAGCATGATCTTCGAAGACTTGTTTTAACGATCTAATTGCTAGGAATGGAGCCGATGCTGTTCCGTAGGTTACAGTGTTCAATTCATATTCTTGAATAGGATCATCTGGAGATTTGCGCCATAATATTCGTTGTAGAGATCGATCCTCAGGATGTACCCAAACCTGTCTATACATCTTGGCCACATCTGCTGTAACAGCTACAATCTGTGTTCGAAATCGTAGAAGAATTGAAAAGGCGTCTTCTTGGATGGTTGGCCCAACCATCAACGTATCATTTAATGATACTCCAGATGTAGTGGCACTTGATGCGTCGAATACAATTCGACATTTGGTGGTGGTGCTGTCAGCTTTGAAAACTGGATGGTGTGGGAGATAATATGTTTCCTTTGCTGCGTCGATGGTTTCTACTTTACTCATGTGACCCAAGCGTAGGTACTCATCCATGAATTCAGTATATGCGCTCCGAGTATCTGGATCTCGTTGCAATCGACGCTCGATCGCTAAAAACCGTCGTAAAGCTATTGGTTTAGACTCACCTAGAGTTCCAACTGAATCAGGTTTGCGCGGAAGTCGTACCACATATTTACCATCATCATCTCGTGTGGACGTTTTGGTATAGTGTTCTTCACACAGCCGCTCCTCTACGCTCCAGCTTGGAGAATCACTGATATCTTCAATGGAAAAGAATCTTTTCAGTAGATTATCGATGTTAGTAGATTGCATTGCAACAGCGCACATGGTTGTGGTCGAGGGAAGGACTGTTGCAATTCCACTAACTATCCATCCAAATTTGGTTGCTTGTAATGTAGGTAGTCCAGCTCCCAATGATATTCGTCCATTCTCAAGAAGATCGAAGAAATATTCCGCTCCCAGAATCATGTCAATACCGCTAGCAATATTGAACGACGGATCAGCCAACACACATTCTTTGGGTACCTTCCATTCACGAACATCAAACGATTCTCGCGGCATATCTATTGCTGGCTTCGAGAGTAGTAAAAACTCTACTACGGTTGAAAATGATGACAATCGGGAACAGATTGTTGCGTGAACTTTATGCTTTACGTTGGTGCCTGTGCTGCCACCAATCCCTGTCAGAGGGATATCAACCGATTGACATGGTAATCGCAATAACTGTGCCAACCTACCAGTTATAAAATTAGCTTGAGAACCACTATCAAGTAATGCTCTTGCTTGAGTTTTAGTTCCATACTCGTCTATTATATATAGCAGGACTGTTGAAAGTAATACAGTCGTAGTTGTCACATTATTCACACTGAATGCCACGGCACCAGAGCTTGGTTCGGTAGATGTTTGAGTTGGTAAGCTATTCACTTGGGTTGGTTTGGCACTTGATTCTCCATGCACCAATGTATGGTGTTTGTGCCGACATATACGGCATGTCCATTTCGATGTGCATCTTTGTGTCTGATGGCCTACACCAAGACAATTAAAACAGAGCTTTAATTCAATAAGTTTTGCCCTTTTGGCTGCATTGGACAATTCTAAGAATGCCGAGCATTTATGAATATGATGCGGTTCTTTGCACATAACACAAGTGGGCGAGGTTTTAACAACTGCAGCGGTGTATGCCTTGGCACTTGATGATTTGCCTCTAACTTCAGGCACACACTGTTCTAGGACTTCACATTGTCGTAGAATGAATTCCATGGTAGAATTCAGCTCAGGAAAGTCACCAGCTTTAATTGTACGTTCCCATAATTTCCGAGTTTCCATGTCAAGGCAGGACACTAAAATGTGCGTTATTATCAGATTACTAGTATTATCGATAGGTTTGTTCATAAACCGTAACCCATCCACGTGGGATTTACATTTTTCCATAAGATCTCGTAAGCTTTTTGCTGATTCTTTTTGAACAGGTTTCAACTGCAGTAGTCCACTGATGTGCTTGTCCACGATTACTCGTGGATTTTCGAATCGATTTTCTAAGATTTCCCAAGCACTTTGGAAATTGTTGTTGCTTATGATGCTTGCATTGAGAATGCCTGCCGCACTGCCTGTCAAAGCGTTATTAAGATGATGTAATTTCACTGCATCTGATACATTGGACCGTTTCATCAGGTCGCAAAATATTGCCTTGAATTTGGGCCATTGTTCATATTGACCATCAAATTTAGGAATGGGAATCGATAGCTGCGGTTGTGATGTCGTAGCAACCTCTCTACTTGTAGTCGGTTGCACATCAAATGCCTCCAATTGTGCGGCAGTGGTGAGATATGCTGATTGGAAAGCTTCACCTTCTTCGATGTCATTATCTAAACCTTCTGGAAGCAATTCGATGATTTCTTGCATGATTGATCTTTGCTCATGCTTCATTTCCTCAAGCGTTTTTAAATATATTCGAGAAGCACCGCTTGGTAATGATGAAGTTTGCACGTCTGCCTTCATCTTCGACAATCTTCTTTGCACCGCCTTATGCTTAATGCGAGCTACTATTACCGCAGTAGGTATAACTTGTGATGGAGCACTTACTGCTGAAGCATCTATAATTTCTTCAAGAAATCCTTTGACGGATTCATCTTCCTTCGTTGGTGAATGTGTGATCGGCATTATGATATCTGGATGACACTAACAGGTTTGATGCACTTGAAGAATCGGGAATATGACACTTCCCCACACTACGATGAACCCTGGAGATTTTTGGACGATGATACACGTGAAGGGTTACCACGACGGCCCCTTGCTCTGTGATGTACACGGGAGGGTTACAACGACGGCCCCTCGCTCTGCGACGCACACTGGAGGGTTATCACGACGGCCCCTCGCTCTGCGATGTACACTGGAGGGTTACCACGACGGCCCCTCGCTCTGCGATGTACACTGGAGGGTTACCACGACGGCCCCTTGCTCTGCGATGCACACTGGAGGGTTACCACGACGGCCCCTCGCTCTGCGATGTACACTGGAGGGTTACCACGACGGCCCCTCGCTCTACGACGCACACTGGAGGGTTATCACGACGGCCCCTCGCTCTGCGATGTACACTGGAGGGTTACCACGACGGCCCCTCGCTGATGTGACGAACACTGATGACGGGTTAACCAAGCGATCTCCTTGTTGCTCGCCGAACACTCGTAGTTTGATGCCTTGGCACCTTGTTCACGATTACTTAAGGGTTAACACGCTTTTTATTCGACACGCGGTTTACTTGCGAACTATCCGGTTTACTTGCGAGGCGCGAACTATCCGGTTTACTTGCGAGGCGCGAATTATCCGGTTTACTTGCGAAGCGCGAATTATCCGGTTCGAAGGACCAAAATGTAGGGTACGGCCTACTCCGGAGAGAATTTTTGGTATTGGAAGAGGATGGGAGAGGTGAGAGGAGTGGTCGTTGGACACGCCGAACTGACCGCCCTGGATAGAGAGGAAATATGGATGGCCGTTGGACACGCCGAACAGACCGTCCTGGGAAGAAGGAAGGAGGAAAGGGTACGAGAGTGGTTGTTGGACACGCCGAACTAACCAAACCGCAAGAGGGAGGAAGGAGGAACCAAAAATACTAGCAAAGATATATAAATACACCGGGGAACGTGTATGAGTGTCTGTAAGTCGCTACCCGCCAAGGACTCCTTACAGATTCAAACACTAGGTGTTTTAAAGGATGTAGAATTCAAAATAAACTCAGTCTCCAAATCTTTGCTTTCTATTTCTCTGTTTTTTATTTAATTCGCATGGTCTACCCACTGACCATGGTAGTGCGTTAGTAGCGATACATTACATGCAAATTTCTAACTTTTTGAACCCAACTAGCAATTCTTACATTGAAAACCTTCCAACTGTTTTCTTTAAAGGTGTCGAATCCGACACATAGATGGCGCGACTGTACTAATGAATACGAATACTGAACAGCAGCCAAATTTTTTCCCTGCGAGCATCCTTTTGAGGTCTGAGAACAAGAAAAAGTCGCTGGGGGCCAGATCTGGAGAATACGGTGGGTGGGGAAGCAATTCGAAGCCCAATTCATGAATTTTTGCCATCGTTCTCAATGACTTGTGGCACGGTGCGTTGTCTTGGTGGAACAACACTTTTTTCTTCTTCATATGGGTTGCTTCAAAAGTTGCTTGACAAAAGACGCTCTGTCTCACAAACTAATTGACATACAGACGTCAAATTTTGACACGAATCATTTGAAGGTTGGTACTATATAAAAATAATATGCATTTAATACTAGCGGCGCCATCTATGTGTCAGACCGGGGACTTATCAGCCAACCTGTTACTATGCTCTGGTCGCCTCAAGGTCATTATTTCATGGTCATAATCTCTTTACCTCATATGATTACTGATCGAGCTGAATTACAGAAGTACTATAGCCTCTTAAAACCTTACATTACCTCTCTCTGAAGTTTTGTTTCCAGAATATTGAGTAAATATTGAATGTTATAAAGGATGTGAAATCGAACAACTTGAAACCAAAAAGATGCAGAAGAAATCACGAATGAGATCGATACATTTCATTTCGTATGATTAGTTTGAGCTTTATGTCGAATGCTTGGTTGAGCCACTCATGTTCATGTTCATGTTCATATTTACTACTTATATGAAGCAGAAAGAAGTAAAATATATGCTTATATGAACATTATTGAGGTATGAGCTTCATATTCAATGCAAATAAGAAGTAAATACTTGAAAAACAGCGAGCTTACATCACGTAGTTCAAGTCTTTAGGGTAAAAATTTTGGGTTTCCATACACAAAAAAGTGAATAAAAAATACTAAATTTATTTTTAAAATTCCATTTATTCCTCCAAAACTAAAATTATATCCGCTGCTGTGTTCCAAGCATGTTTTTTTTATTTCTAATACAACCGAAATTTCGAAAAAGCAATACGGCCTGGCCGTTCTTATTGAATAAAAAAAAAAAACAACCGAAATTAGCGAAGTTTTCAAATGAAAAAGTTTTGTTCTCCGTACAAAATGTATGGGTTCCACGGGTAGGCCAGTTGTAGAGAGAGGGTGTAAATTTGGTCATTTACAATCTGGTGTCAATGTCAGTCTTGCCCCATATAGATGTCATTCTACTCCCATGTCTACAGAAAACTACCTTTTGTTTAACCAATTTTAGAACGCTCTAAAATAGCTGTTATTGCATTTCATTCTTCTGGAACTCATTAATAAGTGAACAAATAGGTTTAAAATAATAATAAAAGAGAATCTGGCGTTATTCAAACATGCTTTAGGGAGTTATAGGATGAATTTAACTATTTCCAACTTACGCTATTATTAGTTAAGTTATTGGGTAGTCAAAATCAGAAATAGCACCTTTTTCCGAACGATCATTTACTGATCGAATGCCAATTGATTTTGAATGTAACCGAGCGTATGAACCTGACAGGCTGTTACAAAAGTCAAGCAAATAAAACAAATATAATATAGAACAAAACATACAGAACGATTTGAAACCGGTCTCCAAGAGCTTACGTAATGCCAACGTAAGAATGATTGGGACAGCTTCAAATTAACCGTGTTAATCATCATCTACCAGGCCTTCGTCAGTTGCCATGGCAAGGCAAATTCAAACATTTACATGCGATTTGTAGTTGTAATAAAGGCAGTTAGAGAACAGTACGGCCAAACGCTTCCGCAGTACAGTAACAATACTCATACTCATTGGTGGGAACACATACAACAGAATTGTTAAACGGTAACTATAGATACTAGACTATGGTTTGTTGTTATTTACAGATAGACTAGATTGATGATTGAGAGCATAAACAGAGCATACCCAGTGCACATACATATTTGATAAAGATGTATTAATTTATATTAGGAAAAAAAGCAAAAGAAATCACGGTTATGATAGCAATATTCACAACAAAAGACATACATTGCTTTACCTTGCAAACGCATTTCGTTTTTACATCACTAAATGGATAAGGCGCATGCGTTTTAGTACATGTTCTAAATCATTTTGACCAGGACGAGATACGACGAGTTGTTATTATTCTTCTTTGGCAGGATCTGAATCAACTCGATAGATGTGAAAGTTTTCCTAACACTCTTTCAGTGGATAGACAAAAACCTACAGTTTGTAGTGACGAGCAAACGGTCTTTTGCGACAACAAGATATTAGTTTCGTAATGGATATAACATGTTGTGCTTAATTTTAAGAACTCGGTCGACTTTTTTCCCGTGTGGTACATAAGGCTGGCGACACACTCTGGTACAATAAAATCAGTGAGTGAGACACAAAAGAAAGATTGTTGGATAATCATGGCCACTCCATCATATAACACTGGGTTCATCCAACCAGAAGAGGAAATATTCTATTCCACATATGAGCCAACAAAAGAAGGTAGGAGAAAAATCAGCCATCACTTGAAATGGAAATTTCAGCGCTCAATCACTGCTGAAAATTGTAAAATGGAAATTTTTGCAGTATTTTTTAGTTTTAATTTTCAAACGTCATAGTTTCTTCAGTATACGGCGGATATATATTGAATTTCTTTTATTTTTATATTCGCCTTATGCATTGACAACCAACTCACATCATTCCTGTACGAAATCATATACCAGAAATTATTGAATATGCAGTGAAAATTGGTATAAATCCGGAAAAAGAAGCCAATATAATCTATCTGGCACGACAAGGATTGCTACACCCTTTACCAGAGAACTGGAAACCATGGTGAGTTCAATTTATATTTTTTTATCTATCTTCATACATTTTTTAAATTTACGAACCACAATATAATTTTTTAGCACGATATTCAGCAAACAAATAACGTTTTTCTGCGAGAAGTTTATAAAGTGCCCATGCATATGTATCGTTAGTGATTCCATTAACGCAAATAGAGTGTACATCACCGTTCAAGTACTCAAGAAATATACAGCAGGTTTTCCATCAGATGAGACACAAACATTTGTATTAGCTAGTGATGATTTTCTATTATTCGCAGCTGTTTATCAGCTATTTGAAAATAAAAATTGCTTGGGCTCAGACAGCTACACAAACACAGTTTCGCCTCAATGCGAAAAATAATTAAATTAGGATTATGGCTATTTTCCAATTCTTGAAATGATCTTACTGCTTATTTATTATTTTAACCAGTTATATTGGCCCGGTCACACGGCTACGCAACAGCACTACGGAGTGTACGCAAACCTAGCTGTATCCTTTTTTGTCTAATAGAGTTTGATGGTGCGACCATATACTGAATATGGTCTGCTTTTTGCCGACTAAAACTCCATAAACTGGGCATGGAGTTTTGGCAGCGTATTTGTTAGCAGCACTTGTTTCACTCGACAGTGGTTCCCTCATGGACAATGCAGTATGTGGCAAAAAGAAGTGTATTTGGCTTGGCCGTTCTATCGGAAACTATATCGGTCTATACAGTCAATACCCGATTTAAGCGGTTCTCGACTTCGAACCACGAACGCATTCGAAGATACGCGGATTTTTAAAATTTGACATTTCACGGAGCTTTGAATGCAGAATTTAATTTTTAAATTGCAAATTTCAAAATCACTTAACGTTTAATCATTATAAAATTGAATTTTCATAACATTTTATTGTTGTTCATGAAATAAACGTATAGCTATGAATTTTGAACGAGCTTCGTAGCGTGGGTATAAGTAATCGATCCTTTAATACGACACGATGTTTTAGAGCAAACTCGAGGTACGTGAATTTCTATGGAATGCATTATCTGCGTATCTTGGGCATCGGCTGTACATGATACAGCAACATTTTCAATTTAAATTCAAAGCTCTCCCGGAGCATTTTCCGTATATGCATAGTGTAGATCATTTAGTCAAATCACTCGCTGGAAAGCATCTCGCCATAGTTTCGTTATCGATCAGCTACTCGGGACCGGAGATTTAATTGCTGAATATGTTTCATGAAGAGTCAATTCATTGCTTTCAAGAGGTATCTTTCCTAATCGCAACGAGCACTACTATAGCAGAATTTCATAGTACGGCATATATGGATAATTCCTTTTACACAAACTCAACCCTTGAAAACTCAGTAATGCCACGTAATAAAACACATAGTCATTGCCTCAAATCGAATAGGATCGCGTTCATTCATGATCGTTTTGAGTTGTCTCAGGGAAACGCCTTAGGAGGCGGATCGTCTGCAATGGGTCCAGATTAGGACTACCTTTCGCACTTACCTATACGCACTGGGTATATTTTTAAAAATGCTATAATAATGTCATGTACATAATAAATGACTTTGGTGAGTAAATCATACAAGGTCGTGTAAAAGTAAAAAAATCAACTCGTAAATAAAAAATGTAAATGTCCAAATGAAAGCTGAGTCATTAATCGAGTTGACAACCATTGAGCTAATATTTTAGAATCTTGGATTTCTGTTTTTTATTTATGATTTACGAAATTAGCGAAAGGCATGTGAAGATAGGCAACTAACTGAGACCCGTATCTGTTAAATTATTTTCTGTCAGCTAATTGTAACGGAAAATCTTGTAGTTTAGTGATTTTATTGTGCATTTGTGCAAATGTACATGTTTTATTGTAGAACAAATCTGAATTAAACAAACTCTTCAGTTTTGTATGTGTATCTATAATGTGTTTTTATAGATATAGATATTTGGTTCTGTTGCAGCAGACGGTACTGTTATTGTTGCTAGTTTTGCCGGTGTTGCAAAGCTAATGTGGATACTGTGGCCGTCGCAAATGGCAATATTAAGATAACTGTTATGTACGCAAAAGGTTAACATTTTAAAAAGGCCGTTGCCGTTTATTCACTAAAAGGGTTCACAAGTACGAATATTAAACAACACACATCAAAATGCGTGCGTCGTGTGCGAGCGGTACGATCGAGTGTCTCCTTAGGGCCATCCGAATGATCGCCAAACCGGGACCACTCATTTGCCGATAACGGCGGGTTATCGGTGAGTGCCTCGCGCTCGGCTTCAGGTGTGCGCAACACAACAATAACCTTATGCACTGTCAAGCGCATCCGCTAGCGTCAGTGACTTCTTCGACAGCTAATAGTAGCAGAATCCGTTTAGCGAAATTTTATTCCACGTACACGTACCTTACGAAAACGGATCCATAAAGTTAAATAGATGTTTGTCTTCTGCTAGAAATCGATCCGCAGACGCCAACAGCCGCCAGTTCCGGACCTTTTCTTTTATTTGATATGTTTTTAATTTAAAATTTGATTCATTTTGCTCGCAGTATTTGGAATAATACCGCTAAAATCATGTATGTGGAATAAATACATGGCCAGAATCAGTACAACCCTCGAAGGTATGTAACCCGTTCAATGCGATGCCTTTGCTAGTTTCCCTATGGGAATGTTCTAGCGTTCAATAACTTTTGCTGTAATGTAAGAAAAAAATACCAAAATCCTTTCTAAAACATTAAAATATTATGAATCGAATGGCATTCAGTGTTGTTTACGGTGGCGCAACCATCTTGTTTTGAAATTATAATTTGTCTAAGCTTTTAAACAGCTCTTGAAATTATATCTCAAGACAACGAAGCCAAAAACTTGACGACTCAAACATATTTTCATAATAGGAATCTGTTTTCCGTTTGTTTTGTAAAGCTTTTTGTCAAACAATTTTGTTTGTAATAGATAATTGACCATAGTGTGGCCTAATTAGTAGATAGGCATGTCTCTTTATGTCTACTTGGACAGTGATAAGTTAAAAAAAAGATACTAGATAGTTGTACTTGCAGCATAGAAAGTGTCTGATTTGTGAATCCTGTTGACGAAATTTCGACCAAAAATCTCATTTGTTTTAAAAATAAGAAGGTTTTGCTCTATTGAACCGGAATGTGTAGAGATGCCTTAAGTGCCCGTAATTTGATCGGAGAACGGTAGTAGTAATCAAGAGGCCAATGCATATGTTCTATGGTTTGTGTTGCATATTCCTCTTGTAACAATTTAAAAGCATTATGCACGACTCTACACCACGCATGGTCTGGGTTTAAATCCCACCTGGACAAGGTGCCGCGCCTATACGCTTCATGAACTGATCCGATAATTAAAATGGCAAGCAATGGAGGCATTTATTAAGCAAAATCGGTTAAGCTCGGTAACAGCTATCAAACACCATTAATACGACGGAGATGAATATACATATATACAAATAATTATACTTTGTTAGCTTATACATTTTTATTAACGTTTTTGATGATGATGATGATAACGACGAAATTTGACGAAAATCGATAATGACTTTGTGCTTCGGTGTTCCAACGCACCCAGCTGTTCCATCGTAGCGAAGTCTGCCTGATTGTTTTTTTTTTTGTATTATTAAATAACAGCCAGGCCGTTTTACTTATAGCTATTGGTAACTTAATTAATGTAGCAATTCACATTAGTTTGTTGTATACATTGCCTTCTCCGAAATGGGTAAGGGCACCTTGTTACGGGTATACTCAATCAACTGATTATTTGTTTGCTTGGTAAAAAGTCCAGTTAATGATTACAAGATACAGAACTGTCATTATTGCAACTCAATAAGTTGTTAAAAAGATGGTTCGTTTAAAGGATATCGTATTGCAAGATCGCAAGCAAAAGATTTGTGTTGTCCATCAAAGTTGGCCAATTTTTGTTGGCCAAAAAAGAAAAGAACATGCATGTGTTCTGCGAAAAGATTCGCAGAGGGTGAAAAACAGAGCAGGAATTGTATCGTGCGAACATACCTTATAACTTTAAAAAATGTTTCTAATGTTCTTTCTTCTTATTGTCTTCCACTGTCAATATAGTTACAGTAAACAAGTCAAAGCTTACTACTACTACGACAGAATAACAAAAAAATCACAATGGGAACATCCCATCGATGTCTTGTACCGAGCAAAAGTGATCGAAGCTAGAAAAGCACTGGCTTTCGATCAATCAGATTCTACATCATTCGGTGATTCAGGATTTCGCAGTTTAAAATCTAATCACACATTCAACAACACCTATAATCAACATCATGCGAAAGATCCTGATTATGGTAACAGTCTTGCAATGTCGAACCAGCAGCTCAAAAGCAACACAACTCATCAGGATGCGCAGAAGCTACCAGAACAGTTGGATAGTTTCACCAATTTGATTGTGGCACCGTCCGTACATGAGGAAAGTGATTCAAATAAAGAAAACAACAGTCAAGACGTTACTGTCGGGGTTGCTAAAAACCAAAGCAATATTGATTCCGCAGTTGCTTTCACGAAGAAACTATCTTTTACCATGGAAGCCAGTGGCCACGATATAAAGAACGAAGACAAAGAAACCGTGGTCAAATCGGGACCGGACAGTAAAATGGGTTCAACCCTGTATGGTTTTACTATTACCGGAACCGGATCACAATTTTTGAAATCAAACAAAAAGCTTGAGTTTGGAAGTTTAGATTTAGCGCGCAAGCCTGAATCCGAAATGAAAGGCATTCTGCGTGATACTAGTTTGAGTTATGTACGCTCAAAAAGTACTCCCAATGAGGACTCGGGAAATGATGAAAGAAAAAGCGTTCGCTTTGATATTGATATCGAGGCAGAACAATCAGCAAACGAAATGAAAGGAGAAATTGATTCGGTCCTTGATGCTGATGCCGAAGCAGACGACAACATCAATGATCGTGATGAAATCGAAAATCGTTTTGATGATCCGGAAAAGGAGGATGACATAAGTGCTGATAGATTGAAACAAACATCTTCTTCAGAATCGTCCGAACCTGATTCGGAAATATTGACGGGTGTAGGTTTGAAAATTGTGAATGAAGGCAAATCTTGTTCGACGGCAGTATCATCATCGAAAGGGACAAAGGTTGAAATTTTGGATGATCGTGGTTTGGATTCGATACGATTTCTCCGGCATTCGATCGATCAAGAACGTGAACGTTACAAAGCAAGGCTTGAAGAGGAGCTGCGATCGCTTGCCACGCTAGAAGAAAGCAGAATGCAGATCGAATTAACAAACGAACGCTTGCGGTACGAGGAACTGCTTTCCAAAGAGAGGCAACGCATGCAGGACCAACATCAACAAAATATTCACGAGATCAAAGAATTTTACCAGGCAAAACTGAACGAACTTAAAACTGACTATGACGAAGAAAATACTAAGGAGTATGCCGTGTATCAAGAGACATTGCAGGAAGAGTTCGATCGGCGCGTGAAGGAAGTGACGAACACACACCGGGCTACGATGGCGAAATTGCAACAGAATCACGACGAAATTGTCGAAGAGCTGGAACGTGACCTGAAGATGGAGGAAGAGTTGCTAAAGAAAGAGCACAGCACCAATCTGGCAGAGATCAAAATCAAACTAACCCATGAGCTAGAAATGGAACGGCAACGCATGCGGGAAACGGGAGAGGACCGGCTGTACGAGAAGGTACGTTGCGAGAAACGTTTGCTAGAGGACAAGTATAAATGTTTGAAGGAAAAATATACGCGCCTGAAAACGGATGTACGCATCTCTCTGGAGCGCCGTAAGAAAAGGCGGGAACAGCAACAACAGCAGCAACATAGCTTGCTTAGCAACAGCTACGAAACAGACGATCGCACAAATTCTAAACCATTACCATCCTACTCCTACGAGATTGGTAAAGGCATGTCGGCATCGTCCACCATCAAACCAACATCCTTGATGATGTCAGAGAAGTCGCAACCACTCAGCAATACATCATATGTTGCTGCTACCAAACGCATTGCAATGGAGTCGAAGCACAACACGCTCCATTTGAACGGCACTGGGTTAGTCGAATCTCGAAAATCGGCCTTTCTGCTGAACCATACCAACAATAACAACAATAACACTACTCAAAAGCATCAGATGGATGAATCGAGCCAAAGTGAGACCAGATATTCAAAGAACTACTTCCAAGTGAAGAACATATTTGGGAGCGTACAGCACGAGGACAACTTCAGTTCCGATTCCGAGTTTCATAAGATGAGTTGCGATACTGGTGGAATAGAAAATTCCTGCAGCAGTTCCATTACTGGCGCTGCCACAGCAGCCCCCACCCGTCCAAAGAGAAGAATTTTCACCAAAACCAAATCATCTTCCACCTCTAAGCTAAACTCGAGCAAACACGAACGCGAAACAGGTGCTACTAAACCTTACACACCGGTGGAAAATCTGCGCATACAGTTGAAAAAGCTAGAAGAACTGGAGGATCAAATTCCTGACTGTAATCTCGATGCGCCGTATCATTTGCGATATCCGTTTGTTAATAATATAACTAACGTCGATAGCGATAAGACAACAGCTAGTGCCTGTATGCACGGCGATATAGGAGGAGCTGAAACTGTCACCACTACCGACAGGAGTGAGCTGGAATTCTTTAAGCACCGTATACTACTCGAACGGGATTCTGTCATGCGTGCGAAGGAATCTCTACGTGCACAGAAAAATGTATTTAAATCTAAACAACGTGATATTGCGGTAAAGCATGCGATCAAAAACAAGCAGCCGGTAGATCAAATATTTCATGTAAGTACACATTTTCACAAGTCCATTATATGAACGTTTGATAACAAAGTTTAATTACGCCGTTTACAGACTGCCTACGTTTATTTTTGGCGATGAATTGCATTTAATGTAATATTCAATGACCAAGTTGCAATTCCAACAATACTTTTAAGCCATAAAAAAGCATGTAAAATTGTTTATTTGGAAGTGTTTGTTTAGAATGTTTTGTTTTCGTTTACTACGCGATAATCATAAATGATAACCGTAATGATGAACACTCATCATGACTTTCTATCAAAAATAGTTCCGAGTAGCAAGGCTGAAATGTGTCACGTTATGTAAACGTTTGTAATTTTAAACTTCTTTAGACTTATTTATTACTGTTCCTAGTTTATTAGAAAAATAATACATCATAGATAGGAAAATCTGTACTGGACGATCGTGAAAAGGTCCAAGGAGCGATTTTTACCCCACTACTACCAATTTCACTGCGTTTCACACCAGCAGAAAATACAAACTGAGTTTTATTTCTGAGATTTTACTCCTATCTCTGACATACATTCCACTACTTTTTTTACTTTACACTACTTGACTTTACACTGACTGAGCAATTCTTGATAAGGTACCATTGCTATCCCATTCGTACATTGCACTGCTTATTGTTCCTTCTCGCGTTTCTCGCTCAAAAATTACAGCGTAGGTATCAGGTTCAGTACATAGGAATTTAATAAATTCGTATAAGCAAGAGTCAATGATAATAATAGAGAGTAATCGAATGTAACATTACACGAGTGCTGGGAAATATAATGGAACTATTCATAATTTAATACAGTACAGTATTGGTGGTACATATTTATCGACAGTACTAATACATTTTTGTTTTGCTTTCATATTGCAGGAAGAGAAAGAATTAACCGAAATGGAAGTATCGCTTCACCGTACACGAGCATTGCTTGGGGAAAAAGTAATCCGATTGCGACATCTAGAAAATTCTCTACAAAAACTCTCCGAAAAAGAGCATCCTATTCGAGCAGGTCCCAGAGAGATACCGCTTAAACCAAAGGAAACCCTCAGCGATTTGTCCTCCTATTCAAGTTCGGGTTTCAGCAGCACTGATGTACCAACTACTGAACATTACGGTCGCTTGCAGGCGAGAGTTCCATCGAGAAACACGGAGCCCACGGATACAATTACGTATCTAAAGCATTTGCACACTGAGATACAGGAAATTTGGAGTTTACTGAGTAAGTATTGCAAAGTTATTTGGGTAAGTGAGAGAAATCTCACGGAAGATAAGGCTAATATCAGTTGTCTCGCTCTCGAAAATTTGTTCCTACCCTTTTTTCGGTATTTTACTATTTGCTATACATCCAATTCTAAATTTTAGTAATCATATCTTATCATTCTTGGTTCAGTTTTGCATTTTGTTTTGCTCCAAATTTATGTTTACAACAATGCTTGCAGATCCCAACAATGGTGGCACAGCGCCTGTAATGAGATTGGATGAAATGGATTTTCTCAATAATACCGCCACAGTACCCTACAGCTCGGCGTCTGGAAAACAATGCTGCGACAAAGTGCTGCCACAAACAGCGGCAACTCCAGGCTTTAACCAAACATCAAGCGCCATTTTCGCCGCAGGAACTCAACCACCAATGTCTAATTATGTCCAAAATCAACATCATTACACCATCACACTACTCGAGACGACTCGAGATCTTAAGAATTGGCTTCGGCAGGCTAAAACCGAGCATGAAATATTGAAAAATCAAACCCACGGTGGTTCTGAAAATTTAGTACCAAATATTCATATTTAAGTTGCGAAACGATTGTGTGCTTTGTGGTACGAAAAAGACAAACCAGTTTTTAGCAAAAGGTAAATTTACCGTTAGCTGACTGGTATTTCCTTATGAACTAAACAAAACAATGTATACCATAGGATGAAATGAATACAGCTCGTTTCATTTCAATGTAAACACAGACAAACAACTTACATAACACTCCTTTTCACAGTGATATTTACCATTAGCTGTGTTCTTTCGCGTGTGTTTTTCGGAAAAAAATCTTTCTTGTTGCGCTGCATAATTATCGAGGCGTAGGTGGACTTTTCGTTGGAAGAGAGACCAAAAAACCTTTTCGTCCTGTATTTATAGACCATATTAAGAACTAGTGGTTCGCTCCTCCGACAGCCTCTTGTCGAAGGATAAAAACTGTTGAAGATTTCCGAATCAGCAACCACAAAATTAGGTGAAAAAAACATGCTACTGTTTAGCTTTCTTCAGGTTTGAATGAAAAGTTTAATAGATTTGTTTTTTTTATTCCCTTTTGTTACCGACCGGCCGTTTTGACAAATTTATAATGTTGTTTTTTTTTAACATGTTTATATTTCATAGAATCATACATGATGCCAATTCCAGTACTGCTAACAGAATTGGTATATACTAAAATTTTATCATGCAGTACGAACGGACTGCACTTGCTAGCCCACAAATGGCATAATTAAAATAATAAATATAGTTCATTTTTTATCAACCTAAAAGAAATAACTCATGCTCTAAACAAATGGACTAATCACAAATGGTGAAACGGCAAAACGGCACAAATGCCACAACGAAAACTAATTGAATGAAGTTTAAATTTCTTGAAATACCATTCAACGTTCAACGAACTTACTGCAAAAATGCATTACCCTACCGGTGTAAGACAGCGCCACAATTTACCGGAGCCTTTGGAAGAAATGATGGCGAAAAAACCTTTTCATCTTTTCCGGTGATCTTTTGTTGTGATGGGAGGTAGCTTAGTCGTTTCAAATGGCAAAGAAAATACCTTTGATACTTGTGGAAGGTAAACATTTTTTTACCGTATCTCATACAATCACATTTCCAGTGATCTGAAGGCAAGATCATTTCCGTTACACTGAACGACATACAAAAGATGCTGCTCCAGGAATATTCAATATGAGTCGTCATTGCTTGAACTCCTTGATGGATGACATAAAGTACCTGCTCTATGAGCGATCATTAATTATGAAAATCTTTTATTGTAATTGGCTTCAATGCGCGATGCATAGGTGGATTCAACACCATCGGATGGCTGGGCAATCGTATTGAAACAACGTCAAAAT
This sequence comes from Anopheles marshallii, assembly GCF_943734725.1. Classification (NCBI taxonomy): domain Eukaryota; kingdom Metazoa; phylum Arthropoda; class Insecta; order Diptera; family Culicidae; genus Anopheles; species Anopheles marshallii. The sequence goes on from NC_071327.1 coordinate 42,989,342, forward strand.
CAGTCCATTTATAAACTGCATACGTTCTATCTGCAAATTCCGACCATTCTCAGTGCAAATGAATCACTAGAGAGAGATGATAAAAAAAATATAAGCTATGAACTGTTCAAAATTTCAGTGAACAAACTTGATAGAAATCACTCTACATGAAAATGAAAATTACCAGCGTTTAATTGTTTAATTTAAAGTGTATTACACTTACACATGTGAGAAAATGAAAATAGGCTCGTAGTTTTTAAATGACGTAGCAAATTGAGACCATCAATGTATAAAGTAACAATTTTGGGAAAAGAACAGGAATCGTTGTAGTTAATTATGTTAGTTTACAATTTGAACAATAGGACAGAAATATATGTTTTTTTATTGCTTACTCACATAGGTAATACATGAAAACCAAAACACACACACTTTAGCAATATTCAAAATAGTTTCTGAGATAAATGAAGCTCAAAATTTTTGCTACAAAAAAATTTAAATATCGTTATATTAAATTTTTCAAACTTATCAAACATCACTTTTCTGACAAATGAATACACTACATAGAAAGAATAAACAGAAACTACGTGACAGCGTGCAAAATAACTGACCATTTCCAAGCAATTCAACATGCTACAACCGATAAAATACTGTATAAAGTCTAATATGTTACAACAAAACAGTCGTACTCTTTCGTACTGATTACGAAAATCATGCCACAGTTCACATGCTATACTACAAAAAATGTATGAAAAATTCTACTTTTTCGGCACAATAACTCTTAGGGGTTTAGGTCTGGCATTTCTGGCTTTCTTTGAATTTATTTACCCGTAGCCGGATAGTCAGTCCTGCGTACGAAGGATTGGTCCGGATGGGATTTTGGACCGGTCCTGTCGTGTGAAGAACGGTGAGTGAATGAAGAATTCTTCTATATCTATAATAAACCCATAGAATACACCCTTAAGCCAAACAATAAACAAGGTTCCGATTGTTGTGTATTAAGATCGATTGCAAAATTTGTTAAATTTCTAATATTTTTAGCAGGGTTTGTACAAAAGGAACAAATAGTAACTAACAACCGCATTAGCTGATTGTTCCTAACATAAGAACAGCTTTTCAAAGAAAGGGCTGTGACTTATCCATGAAACTTGTAAGAGTTGAGTGTTTTGTTACAAAAATTAAGGCTAAAACGAATGATTTTTGATGATTCAGGTCTGCAAATAATAGATCTATTTACCAGGCGATATAATTTCAATTCATGAAGTTACAGGTAGTCCACGAGCAATGCGGTTCCTGTTATACGCGGAATCGAAGATACACAGTTTTTGGAATTTAAACAGCTGCGTTAGATAGCACAAAATGTAAGCAAAAAGGTGAACATTGCTCGAAAATACCTTTCTTTGTCATATAATACATTTGTTTTACAATTTATTCTAATGTATTCTACCAAAAAGTCGCCGATTTTCTGAATAAATGATGTGCTGAGAATGAAGGCAACTTTGCTGAAGAATGTAACGTTGACGTATAAACGATGTTACTCCTGGATTCGACTTACGCGGAAATTCGAGATACGTGGATTTTTCTCGGGTTATAGCGGATAATAACTATAATGGCGTTGGCAGTCGGGGGCTGCCTGTACTGTATTATGTTTTGGACTCAATATTGCATATTGTAGAGTTGATGTTGATCATAAGTTAATATCCTGTATTCTTCCAAATTACAAAAATAATCCGCATTCCGACAAACAGTTGCATATGTTCTCGATTTTTTATTTCGCACAAGTTGGTATTTTCTTTCAGAACAATTTTTAAAGAATTCTATTCACCAGCAAATCGCTATAGTTGATTTTAGGTTGAGGATACATTTAGAATGATTTACTTTTAACTTATTGCAGTAAAGCTGAACAGTTATTTTTAAAACAAGAAATACGGTGCATGTCCACAAAATACTCTGTCATAGTCAGATCAATTGTGCTTTTATCATGAACCTTAAACTTACTAATGGACCACGACCGTAATAAATTCCTTAATGAATGGATAGAATAATAAATGACATGTATATTCGTTTCCAAGTTATGTCAAAAAGAAATAAATTTGTCTTTTCAAATCAAAATATGCGTTAATTCGATTAGTTTCTAAAATACTACAAGTACTATTACTACTATTCTGACTAATTAACTAATCGAATAAATCGACACAATTTCCAACAGTGTGTTTCAAATCTTCTCACTAGGTGCGTTTAAACGATAAGACCGACGCCCCAACGCTACCTATCTTTTACTTCTCTATGGGCTACAACAACCTCAAGAGTCCTAGAGGCCTGTCATTTCTGGCTTTCTGTGACTTTATTTACCCGTAGCTGGGTAGTAATGCTTACGGGGGATTGGTCCGGATGGGATTTTGATCCGGTCCGTTCGTGAGAAGACCGCCGCCGCTACCATTATGCCACCGGTACGCCCCAAAGATTAATAAAACTGATAAACCGAACGACTGATAAAGATTAATATCAAATTTATTTTGTATTTTGCACAACATCACCACTTATATATTAAGTCACACATTATCCAATACAACAAGAAAGTTCACGTATGGGGTTTACGATGAAGGTAGGTATGTTAAATAATGAAAGTATCTAAAAAAAATGCATCAAAAATTTGAAAAACTAATTCCACAAAAGTTCATGAGCTATATGGTTTCTCATGGAACAAGACAGAAATTGGGACAAGTCGTGCTAAAGACAAATGTTCACTATTTTCATGTCACGTTTCATGATCGTCTGATGTATGGTGCACTCCATCATGTGACGCGAACAGTGGAAAGTTTGTATTACGTTGCCTTATGAAATTTAGCAAATAAGTAGTAGTTTTTACTACTTCATTGATCCAGCCGGTTTTATCATTATAGTGTTCCGAAAAATTTGAAACATGCTACTCAAAATGCCAAATGCATGTTCGACAATTATTCCTTCAGACAAATTGATGCTAGAAACGTAAAGGTTACAGCGCTATAAGTTTATAACACGATTCTTGATTTAAATGACTTCTCACTAAAAATTCATAGTAATAACTCTTCTCAAAAGCTTTATTTTCATTTTCATTTATTTATTCTGTCTGCCACACGGGTTTAACAAAAAAAAAATTACTTAGGACTAAAAATTAAAACTAAAGTAAACCCAAGGAATACAGATGAACGGAATCGGGGAGAAAACGCGGGAATATAAGATTTGGAAAAGCATAGGATCGAAGTCGAGCCCGAAATGTAGCAAGAGAGGAATGGAAATCAAATAGATTGGCCACAACATTAAACAGACGAAAGCATTCGTGAAGAGGATCATTGTTGCTAAATTGCGTACGACGTCTAGCAATAGATAAAGAAGAACGGTAACGTAACGAGAACGAGAACGAGACGGGACATAAAACTTAATATAAGAAAGAATATGAGGGACGTCAGCTTCATTCAACAGGACAGAGGCATTAAAGCTGCCTACGTAGGAAGATTGTAGCCAGAGCCAAAAATTTTACGAAGTGCAAAGCGTGTGAATGCTTTTTGCACTCTTTCAAATCCGAGGATGGAAGAGGAAGAGGAAGGCGATCACACTATATTCGCAAACTCCAGTATCAATCTGACCAGACTACAATACATAGCTTTCAAATATATAGGGTCAGAAAAGTCGGATCTAATGCGGCGGAGGAGACAAAGTGTACCATAGGCCTTACTAATAGTTTTGTCATAATGCATAATGCAAGTAAAAGTAAGCCTATCACCCAGCCATACACTCAAGTCTTTCACCTATGACACCCTTTGGAGAGACGTGGTACAACATTCGTATGTGAAACAAATAGGGCGAGGAGAACGGCAAAAGGAGATAGAGTAACATTTAGGAAGGGATAACAAAAGACCATTGGATGAACATCAAGAGGAAAAACAATCAAGATGACGTTGAACACTTGACGACGTTGACGCAGGAAACAGTCGGATGTGCAGGACACTGGTAGGAACAGTTTTACATCTTCTGCAAACATAAGGAAACAATCACTGGGGAGGACAGAGCAGATGTCGTTCGCAAAAAAAGGACATTGAGGTCGATGCTCCAATTTTGACTAAACAAAAAACGATCACTAAGGAAGGAGTTAAGCCAGGATAAGAGGGGATTTCTAAATCCTAATTTAGAGTGTGGTTAAAAGAATACGAATGCAGAATAGAGATCAGAATAGATGGCATCTACTTGACGACCTTCGTCAATCAGTTTGTAAAAAAATGGAACAAAGCACATAAGGTTTGACACAACAGATCTTTTCGGCATGAAACCATATTGATTCACAGATATATGATTACATACATGGGATAGGAGCTGGGATTGGATTACAGATTCGAAAATTTTAGAGGCTGCACATTGTTTGGAAGTGCTTCTATAGTTGGCTACGGAGGTCCGATCACCTTTATAAAAGATCGGAACAGACCAACTATATTTCCAAGAGGACGGAAAATCGTTCGGCACGAAGGGACCAATAGAAAAGGATTAGTAGGTAAGGAGCTATAATGACGTCACATCATTTAAAGACAGACATGGGAATCCCATCAGGGCCGGGTGAATGTGAAGACTTCAGGCGTTTAATGGCGTTTAGGACAATGGCCACACTAAGGTTTATGGAATTTATGTCGAATACATCAGATGGAGTAAATGACAAAGCATCAGTTGAAAAAAGAGAACTGCTGCTTTTTTAGGGTTTACAACAACATAGGAGAAATGGGTTGCGAAAAGGGAGGCAATGTCAGAAGGCGATGAAGCAGACGATTGGCAAGTAATCATTAAGCACAACACTTTTATAATCTATATCAGGGGTCGGCAAAGTCCGGCCCGTCAGCTGATTTGATCCGGCCCGCGAGAAATTGTTTGTAAGACTCATGAAGCACACAAAAACATCATCAGTTTTTTTATTTGTCCGGCGAATCAAAATAAATGCCACTGTGTAATATCTCTATACAGTTTTCGAATACATATTTCGTAGATTGTTCTATAACCTTTCGAGGTTTCATAGCCTTTGTGAAATGACAGCCGAAGGTTTCATACCCTTTGTGGAACGACAGCAATGCCTTGCAACGGGGCTCGAGAATGACAGAGTGTGGCAGACGAAATTCTCGGAACATTTTCACAATTAATAGATGTTTTGATGGTTTCCAGCCGGGCGGTGTTGGAGCGAGAAGTAGCTATAAAAAGGTCGAAATATCAATACCGGCAATGTTCAGTGGGTAGAGGGAAACGGTACTCTCGCTCAAAACGTACTTCGACTAATCCACACATTAACCATTTCTGGTGTTTCACCTGACACACTCACGATTTCTATGCATGTTTTCCGTGTTCTGCCAAACTTTTCCTCGGCTTACCACACTTCGCCCCGTTTCAGCCTACCGCAACGTATTGTTCCTCAACAAAAGCACAAATTCTCGTGTTCATTGTCGATAGCGACATCACTCTATAGCGGTGTTCAGACGTATGTAGAAACAGGCGTGAACTAGGCGCGAACGCTGTCAAACGGCCCGTTCACGCTCCGAATCGTTCAACGTACGTGTGAACACCTTCATTTGTTCGCCGTTTCAAATCGGTGAATTTTGATTCAATTTTAATTATAGGATGCCATTTCTGAGGCAAACAAAAGTAAACACTAGTTATTTACAGTTTTCCATGGAATAAATTAAACATTAAAACAATATTATATTTGAAAAACAACCGATGACACTGTTTTTCTTTTATAATTTTAAACGAGTTGAGGAAAACTATTTATAGATTTAAAAAGATATATTTTTTTCTTAATTTTCACTAGAATATTTCATCCGATTTGGATCACGCATTAAAAAGTTATTTAATTTTAAAGTTGGCCGTTAACGGTTCGATGGCAGCGTCGCGCTTCATTTTTCCTGCATTGCAGGATATGGCGCGACGTCGCGCTAGCGTGAAATCTGACAGCGTTCACGCTCGATTACGCCTGTTTCTACATACGTCTGAACACCGCTTATGATAGGAGCACAAAAGTGAGGGACGTATCTTTTTAGTCGCTGTTTAGTTGATCCGTATATTTCTACTGTAGTGGTAAAATTAATATATTATTCAAGTTAACCTGCCCTACCATGTCGACACTAAACAAGAAAAGAAAAATAGATTTGGAAAACCGGTCATTTAATCAAGCATGGAGTGTTCAGTATTTTGTATCGGATTTCAACGGTAAAATAACGTGTTTAATTTGCAACGACACAATAGCTGTATGCAAGGAATACAATATTCGACGTCACTACGAAACTAAACATCAATCGAAATATTCAAATCTTTCTGAAAATGAACGAGTGCGAAAATTTGAAGCTTTGAATAGTAGTGTATGTGCGCAGCGTAATATATGTATTAATATAAAAAACGAAAGTGAATCAATTACTAAAGCAAGCCTTCGAATCGCACATTTAATAGCATTTAAAACATGGCAAGCCCTTCACTGATAGTGAAATCATCAAATCATGCTTGGTTATGGCAGCTGAAGAGTTATGCCCAGAGAAAAAAAAATTTTTTTGAAGCTGTATCACTTTCGGCACGAACAACAGTGAGAAAAATAGAAGACTTAAGCAAAGATATCAAGGAACAATTAAAAGAAAAAGTGTCTAAATTCCAATGGTTTTCGTTAGCTGTCGACGAATCAACTGATATCACTGATACTGCCCAACTACTTATTTTTATAAGAGGAGTTGACAGTGAATTCCAAGTAACAGAAGAATTACTGTCCATGAGAAGTCTGTATAGTAGAACAACAGGTGAAGATATATTCAGGGCGGTTGAGATAACTTTGCAAAATTTTAACTTGCCGTGGAACAAACTAAAATCGGTCGCAACGGACGGGGCTAAAAACATGTCTGGAACGGGGAAAGGTTTAATAGGACATATTTTCAACGCATGCAAGGAACTGAATTGTCCAAATCCTATTGCAATTCATTGCATTATTCACCAGCAAGTTCTTTGTGCCAAAAATACGAATATCGTAAGTGTAGTTGAAGCAGTAGCCTCTATGATAAACTTTATTCGTTCTCGAGCATTAAACCATCGCCAGTTTCGTAATTTTTTACGAGAAATCCATGCCGAGTATACCGATTTACCATATCATACTGCTGTACGATGGCTTAGTAACGGAGAAGTTTTATTGAGATTTTTCAAATTAAGAGTGGAAATAACAGCTTTTTTAAAAGAAAAAGACTACCCACACGAAGTGCTTTCTAACGAAGAATGGCTTTGGAAATTAGCGTTTGTAACCGATATCGTTGGTTATCTTAATAAGTTTAATGTGAAGATGCAAGGTGAAACAATGTTAATTTGCGAAATGTATTCCTTGGTTAAATCATATAGGCAAAAATTTTCATTGTTCAAATCCCAGGTTGCATTGGATAAATTCGATCATTTTACCTGCTGTAAAACAATACAGGGTTCGTTAACCGCACCTTTCCATCATGCTTTTGCTTCAGAAATTTTAATAGACCTTAACGAACAGCTACAGCAGCGCTTTGCAGACGTGGATTCCAATTCAAAAAACCTTTTATTATTTCAAAATCCCTTTAATTCTATAATAAATGAACTTCCTGCCGAACTTCAGTTGGAAGTAATTGATATGCAAAATAATGAAGTTGTTAAACAGAAATTCAACCATTTGAACCTGATAGATTTTTACAAATACCTTCCTGAAGCGGAATACACAAACCTACACATCTTACGGAAGAGCGTTTATTTCAATTTTTGGCAGCACATATTTATGCGAAAAAACATTTTCAAAAATGAAATATGTGAAAGCCTCGTTACGCCTCCTAGAGCCTCTTTACGATAACATAATTTCAGGGCAGAAATAAATGTAGTTTTTGTTTATTTACAAATTTAGTATTAGTAAATGGAATGAATAATATTGAAATAAATTTATAATGAATTTATTAAACATTTTCATTTGTTATTGTTTTGTGCTACATTTTTCAAAATTATGCATGATTTTACTATAATTTTATAAAATCACCTTATTCATGTTTTAAAAAAATAGTGTGGGGTATATGGCCCGCAATTCCAGGCTTATTTTTAATGTCTGGCCCGTTTTGAGAAAAGTGTGCGGACCCCTGATCTATATGTTTATCACCACCACACTACAAACAATCAGCAACTGTTTGCAGCAGTGTGAATCCCTTCTGAAACTCGTCCTGATCAATGGACCACATCATTGCGCCACCGAGACCTTCGCTTTGAATGTATTCACATTTCAGTCGAATGCTCTGCGGGTCATCGTAGCTTACCCATTGATCGCCAGACAGCGCGTAAGGTACGCACTGTTCACTATCCCAAATGCGATCCGAGCCAAAGGCGTCTTTCACTTCGTAGTACGCTAATATCCCGGCTTCCTTTGTGTAAGGTCCTTCCCGACCTGCACCTCTAGCATCAGCTCGCGTTCCTCGACTACCGCTGTAGGATAGGGTAAACGTACGTCCATACGCAGCTAATCCGACGATTAGCTTTGACCGTGGAGCACCGCCTCGAACCCAATATTTGACACTTTCCTTAACGTTCAGTTTTCTCTGGTATTCCGATTCTACCTGTCCCCAGGAGAGCGGTGCATTATGGCCCGTAGAGCTATCCCACGAACCATTGTAATCGTAAGTCATCAGAAGGATGTAGTCCACATGACGGGCGATACCGGCTACCTCATACTCACGGTTCACTCCAACGGAAGCGGTTAACAACAGTCCGTGACCGTGCAGCTCGGACGATAGCGTGGACAGCAGCTGTACAAAGTTTTTAAGATCGTAGGACAATGGAAACTCCCAATCGATGTCGACTCCATTAAAACCATAGGTGGCACAAAATATGCGCACATTTCTAGCAAAAGTAGATCTCAGCTGCGAGCTAGCGGCTATACTGGAAAAGGTTGGACCTCCATCATGTGCACCGCCGAAAGATATTAGTGTTTTCAGATTGCGATTTTGGTTGCGCAAATCGTTGAATTGAAGCATCGTATCCCGTTCGCTTTCATCCGGACGCGCAACCGATCCAATCCCGGAACCATGTTCCAGCTGTCCAAACGCGTATATAAGGTGGGTGCATAGGTGTGGATTAATATCACTCACCATACACTTACCTCTACCATTGCGATATCGCGCCCATGAAGAGTAAAATCCAAACACGAGCTCTTGGGAAGAAGATAAGGTGGAACCACATTGAAAGGATTATGATACAAGAGTGGTGTTTTTTTTGTACAA